>NC_134571.1:49605926-49883426 GCF_050947875.1 Dermacentor variabilis | reverse complement strand
CTTCACCGGGAAAAATGAAAGACGCTTAAGCTTCACCTTCAAGAGGAAGCTTTAGCTCGGCTGCTCCTCTCTGAATAGAGGTAAAGGGAGAATTCGTTTTTCTTGGCAGCCACTCGACCAATTTTGACGAGGGTTGTTGCATTTAAAAAAAAAAAAACTTCGAATCTGATTAACTTTCTTTTCGAATTTTAAATTTATGTCGCAAATTTTTTACTAAAAATTTACAAAAGTTCGAAAATTTTCAGAAAACGACACTATCATGTTTACAACTGTGTAACTCGGCGATGAAAATTGATATCACAGTTCTGTGAATTTCATGTAATAGTACATCTAAAGCGCAGAAAATTGATATGTAGCACATGAATCTCAGGAAATGTACTAATATGGAAATACACCTCTTGCAGAGCCCTTGTGCACAACATGACACATTCACGCAAGATATAAAATGACATACTGAATATGTTCGCTTCGAATGATCTAATGGGCGCCGTTTACAGAGTCGCGATATCTGTTCTTGATGGAGATCTATTAATTTGTAAACAGCGTGCTTCTATTTCTTTGGAACTTTCGAATTTTTTAGAATTGTTTCAACAAAATTAAGGCCCTAAATCGAAAATACGCTTCGAACAACTAGTCACTATGATTTACATTTCTCAAACGCAACAAACTTTAATAATATCGGTCCAGTTGTTATCTCAGAAAAGCGTTTTTGCGTTTTACATGTATTTGAATAGGCCGCGTCGGAATTGGGCCCGAGCTAACAGGAAGCGTTTGCTCGTGCCCTACACCGACGCGGCCTACTCAAATATAGGTAAAACGCAAAAACGGTTTTCTGAGATAACCTCTGGACCGATATTATTGAAGTTTGTTGCATTTGAGAGAGAAAGTTAAATTCGAGTGAGTGTTAGAAGCGCAATTTCGATTTAGGGCTTGAATTTCCTTAGATTTTCGGAAATTTGAAAGTTTGAAGAAGAAAATACAAGCTCGAAGTTTACAAGATATTAGCTCTGCATCAAGTATAGCTATCGCGGTTCTGTAAACGGTACCCATTAGATCATTGACAGCGGACAAATTCAATTTTTCATTTTATATCCCACGTAAATCTGTTACGCTGTGTACAAGAGTTCTGCAAAAGCTGTATTTTCATGTGTGTCATAATTTAATATATTTTCAAGGTGTAAAAAACGCTAGCGCCGACAGTCGGCAGACCGAAATCTGTGTCGTATAGGCCTAGTGTGAATGTGCCTAAACGCTATGACTTCCTGAGTTTGCCACGTCGTTGTCTCCGCATATCCGTTGCCGATGTGAGGACCCGAAGGGGATGTGTAGTGGACTGTCGCTAATGACCTCCACTGCACAACTCCCTGCCCTCTTCTTGCGGGCAATTAGCCCTTGCGCGAAGCCTTTTGCGGAGGGCATCAGTGATGCTGTCCTCATGCGGAATCTGCGGCAAAAGGCTGCGCACGTGCTTCCAAGTGGTTCGTGAAGGAAACACACTTGATTGAGAAAAGACCAAACGTTATAACATTATTTTCTATCGTTCGCCTTCCCCACCCTTTTCAATCAATCCTAGCAAAATTTACCGCACCTCAGTGAACTTGGTGAGAGCAAAAGTACGACTTCAGTTTGCGCAGACAAACAGACAGATTCACGTGACACTGTTTTCCGCCACAACGTTGGGAGGCACGTGCTCTGATGCTCTCATCAGGGACGCGCTCTGATGAAAAAAATAAAATTACTGATTACATCCCGAATGTCTGCCTATGTAAGCGAAGCCTTATGTAGTTTTCGAGAACAGTGCATTGAAATGCAGCACATATGACACGTACGATACGCAGGTCCCTTTTTTTTACAGAATATGACGTGTCCATGGTTCCGGGTCATCTCTTAATTTTGCTCTTGTTCCGCGGCTCTTTGTATTTTCCGAGGGGCCACCATTCAGAGCTGGGAGAATGGATATTCTGCAGTCTCTTGTATATACGTCTGGTGACGTCTGTTGACTTTTTTCTGATTGATTAGTACTTAAGTTTACCTTTCTCCGGCTATTTGCGAAACGCAGCTGCTGTTGCTTATGCCGAAAGACCCCGTGCTGATGATGTCCACCCATTTAAATCATGTGATACTATGCGCATACCTCATGAATGACGCGGATGAATAAGAAAACATGCAGCGCACAACGTTTAGTCTAGCATCACAGTCGACACGGGCTGATTAGACATTCATGAGCGTTAAGGGTGGAGAAACATTTTTAGATTCTGGGGTTTTACGTGTAAAAACCATAATCTGATTAGTAGGCGTGCTGTAGTGGGGGAATCTGGAATAATTTTACCACCAGGAATTCTTTAACGTACGCCTAAATCTAAGTGCACGCATGCAGAGGCCGTGGCCGGTATTGAACCCTCAACCTCGAGTTCCAGCAGCGCAACGGTATAGCCACTGCGCTACTGCGGTGGGTACGGGTGCGGAAAGGGTGCAGGATGGGTGCTATACAAGCCGATTCAGCACTATATGACGTCAGTGTGCCCTTGCGCGGTCAATGAGCGTCTTGCGCTGGAGTTTGACGTATAGTAGCGGCGCCAGGTGGCGGCTAGAAACGTTATCTGGGTAGTACCAGCTTGGGTAGTACTGAGCCCTGGCTGTGGCGAAGCACGTTTCTAGCCTGAGTTTTGCGTCGATTAGCAATTTTTTCTGCCCTGTTACCACGCCGACCACGCTGCGAATTGGCCGCAGCCTGTAGTTTAACGAAAACGGACTCTCCGTGTGCCGTGGGACGTAATGTTGAAAGCAGAAGGAATCGGCGACGCCGATCCGGAGAGACCTAGCTCAGCCTCGAAAAAGCGTCACCGTCGTTACTGCTGCGTCGTGAGCTACCATGAACAAGAAGGCCTGAATCCCAACATCATGATCCACCGTTTTCCTTCAAGGCCTCACGAAGCGGAGCGTCGGGCGCACTGGATAACTGCAGTTCGTCGTGCTGGGTAAACGGATCTTCGCGCCATGCTGGCTGCTTCGCCTGTCATGAAGCTTGCTTGAATATCTGCGTTGCTAAAATTCGGTCTTTTGCACCTGTAGTCCCGACGACAAACCATGGGAGCCAGCGCAGAACACCAGAAGCCAGCAGCGCACGAGCTCGCGCTGCAGCGCGGTTTGCACGTACGTTACTGTGAGCTCATATGCATTGCGTCAGCTATTTTTCAGTTGCTGAAGGGACATATGGCCGCTACTACAGCGCAGGTATAAGTACTTGTCTAGCGGCGCGCAGTCACTAAAGATTGCAGGAGGCCCGCCGTTTCGCGGCATCTCGAAAGACCGCTGCCGTCGCGGCGCGTACCGTGCTGCGCTCGAGCAGTTCCGTACACATGATGTCTGCTTATCGCTGCGGTGAATTCATTTATAGCAAGCATTTCCTCGCATTTGTGCGCCTGGATCTAGCAGCGTGCAAACCTTACCTCAAGTTCAACTTCGTATGCGACTCGCTTCACTTGCGATTGACACCGCACTAAAACTTCGCCGCTTATTTCTTGAACGGCATAAACGTATTCGGCCTTTCATAATTTCTTGCCTTTACGCAGCCGTGCCACCCCTGAAAAAATCTTCGGCGCCCGATATTCGCTGGAAGCCGTGGTACAACACAACCGAAAGTGGCGGGTCCATATTGTAAACGTGCTTTCTGAAGCAGAC
The DNA here is from genome assembly GCF_050947875.1 of Dermacentor variabilis. Classification (NCBI taxonomy): domain Eukaryota; kingdom Metazoa; phylum Arthropoda; class Arachnida; order Ixodida; family Ixodidae; genus Dermacentor; species Dermacentor variabilis. The sequence continues at coordinate 49,879,745 of NC_134571.1, read as the reverse complement.
GACCAAGCTTGGTACTATACCCAGTTCAGGACAGAGGGCGCTTTTTAGCACCATTTTTGCAGCGCCCCCTGGGCAAAGCAGGGACCCCATGGGAGTTAGAAGAAGAAATAGACGCCGAAATGCGAGGGTAATGCTAAGAAAGATTCTAATAAATTTTCTTGTAGTATGTTGGCCGCGCTGCCTGAAATTGAATCTACGTCCTTTTACGCCCGACAGCTCAACGTGATAGTGACTGGTCTTGAAATGTACTCACCACAGACCATTCCACCTCATAGAATCTATGCCTATAATTTTAATTGCCTCAAGCGATTGTGATTGAAAACTCACTGAATCCGTAGTTCGAAAGTCAGAAACAGATTATGCTGGCGTACGACCCTGGCTGTCTGAATGTAAGCCAATTTCCATCTCCACACCGCTCACAGCACCTGATGTTGCGAAGTCCCTCGGTTGGCTCATCCCGTTACTGTATCAACCTTAGCAGACCCGTCTCGAGGTTCGGTCGAGCACCGTTTCCACTTTGCCACGTGCGGTAGGCATTTCTTTGTTTCTCTTATATAGCCCACGCGGCAACGACATCAGTATTCCCTGCCGAAGGAACGCGTTCCCAGGGGACGTACATCATGCACATTTCTATTTGCCCAATGCTAGAGCCCGGTCTCAGCATGGCAAAAACGCATGGTCGCGAGGCACCCCGCGCTAAGTTACATCCTATACTCGGCTACGCAACCGGCATATTAGGCACATCTCACTACTGCACAGAACCAAAGCCTTCGGACGCCCACATGAACTATTGCGGGATGCGAGTGAAGCATCCCCACGCATTGAGGTGGATGAAAAAGAGTGATCGAGAGGCACGTGGGAGTGTTGCTGCGAGATGTGGGCTTATGCGTATGGACATCAGTATCTAAGCGAGGACTAATGAGTGCGCAGTTTGCTATGACCTACCTCGCTTGGAAGCAGGCAGTCGGACGCTGTTTGGAAAGACACAGCAGACACAAAGTTAAAGCCAGCGCTCTGTGTAGGGGTCTGTTGGCATGTCTCACTGGGAGTGCACGGGGGCGGGGGGGGGGGGGGGGTTATACTTGAGCTTATTGCCCGCACAAATTATGAGTCATCGAATCATCACTAGATGAATCATGCGTGAAGACAATCAGCAGATTGTCTTCATGTAAGCGACCGAAGAGTCGAGGGACCCCATTGAAGTCTTCAGAATCAGCTATAAAGTGCATCTGGAAATCATTGTGCTTACCTAAGGCGCTCGTTATGCGCTGACTCTGTCCATGATGTGGTCCTACCAATAGTTCACATATATTTGCTAAAATTTATTTTCATTTTTATGTATGCATATGTATTATAGAACAAGAAAAAGTCGACACTCAGCACTCTACTGTTACAGTTTTAGCGATATTGTCACTTGTTCTAGCTACTTCTGTGCCTATTGAGCGATAATTCCGCTTGAGTTAGCAACTTTTGCGTGTGTTCAGTTAGTAATTTTTCTATTTAGCGATAATTTCGCTTCCTTTAGTAAATTCTGTGTGTGTTTAGCGAGTAATGTTTCTATTCAGCGATAATTCCACTTGATTTAGCGACTTGTGTGTCTATTTAGCGAGCGATTTTATTCTTTACCAATATTGTCGCTTGATTTACCGACTTTTTAGCAATCGGCGATTTTCTTAGCGACGTGACAGTGCGGTTGGAGACAAATTAGGAACTTCGAACTACAGAAAGTTGTTTGAAATTTGGCCTCCGAAGCAGAATTTTATCCAGAAGTTACAGCTAAGTGACCTATAATTTGGTTCTATGACGCGTGCACTCTGTAACCATGATGAGGCAACGTTGTCCTCTGTTTACCAGAGGCCATGTGCTGCGGTTAATTGCTCCAAGCGAAGCAAATTACTCAAATTTCTCACAAAATGCACGTTTCTTGCTGTTTATTAAAGTCATAAGAAAACTTAACGCTGCGGGTGTCGATGGGTGAGTGTTTCGCAAGCATAGCACTAAATTAACCGACCAAAACTTCCGCCGATAAATTTTATGGTAAGATTTAGAAAGTAGCAAGTCAATAATAACACAGAACTGTTGAAATGTGTACATACCGGATCAACAGGGCTCGTTCGCGTGAATGTGAACGCACTGGGACAAGTCAATACCGCACGGAGCTTTTAGGTGGATTAAGCGGCAGCGACGGTGTAATTCCGCTGCACAAAGGAGGTGTAAAAGTTATCGCCGTGTTAATATGACCAAGTGCATGTCGAATAACCTAGTTCTAATTTTACAGCTGTGTGTGTCGGTGTGTGAAAACATTTATTGTAGCTCTCTGGTAGCAGATTGCCTGTAAGCACCGAACACAAGTTTCTCGGTATCATACTGTATTCGAAACTGACATTCATCCCGCATAATAAATACTTGAAGGCTAAGTGCCTCAAAACAATGAACTTATTGAAACTTCTATCAAGTACAACATGGGGCAGTGACAGGAAATGTCTTTTGAACTTGTATAGGTGTCTTGTCGGCTCACGTCTTGACTACGGCGCTATAGTATATCAGTCCGCTACACCAAGCGCTCTAAAGATATTGGATTCTGTCCATCATTTAGGAATCCGCCTCGCGACCGGAGCCTTCAGGACAAGCCCCGTACAAAGCCTTTATGGAGAAGCAAATGTAGGTCACCCATTTTCAGAGATCATATAGCAGTTTTACATATTTCCTCAAAGTAAGTTCTAACCGCGAACACCCCTCTTATTCATGCATAAACGATATGAACGATGCCATACTCTTCAATAACCGACCTGCATCGAGAAGACTTCTCTTTGCGTTCTCTTTGCGTGCAAGGAACCTCAGTGAGGAAATGGGCGCTCCGGTACTTGAACATTGTCCTATGGCTCCAGCGAAACTGTTGGCACCATGGCAGTGGCAGCTGATAGTGTGACACATCCTTTGTAGAGTTCACTAAACATGCGCCAGAGAGACATATCAAAATGCATTTCTTGGAGCTCCAGTACAAGTACTCTTGCACAAAGTTTTATACAGACGCTTCTAAGTCGCATGCCGGGGTGTCCTACGCAGCCACTGGTCCACCCTTCTAGTAATCCGGCGTACTGCACCCTGAAACAAGTACATTTATGGCTGAAGCCCATTCACTATTGTCGGCTGTGAAACATATCAGAAAATCAAATCTTCAAAAAGCAATTATATTTACAGACTCCCTGAGCGTCGTAAAAGCCTTGAAGTCACTCTGTAAGCACAGAAACCCCGTACTTACTGAGCTCGATTTCATTCTCTGTAGAGCGTGTCTGTCTAACCAGCATGTCAATATATGCTGGGTACCTGGCCATAGAGGCATCGCGGGGAATGTACTAGCTGACGAAATGGCTACATCAATCACCTCGCAAGCTATTATTCTTACGGCTGCTGTCCCTGTCACAGATCTGAAGCCTCTCTTACAGAAGAATCTGCGAAACCACTGGCAACGCTTGTGGGACATGGAAACTACGAATAAGCTTCATTCGATTAAGCCAAAGTTAGGTTTCTGGCCCCCGAAAACGAAAACACGATGAACTGATGTCCCGTTCTGTCGACTCAGGATAGGACACACCTATGACACCCGCAATTTTTTACTGACAGGAAATGAGCCTCCAACGTGTGGTAGATGTGGTGAGAGGCTGACCGTCCTCCACGTCCTCCTGGAGTGTCGGGAAGCCGAAGCTGAGAAAAAGAGACATTTGCCCCTTACTTATCGCCAACACACCCCGCTCCATCCAGCAATGTTTCTTGGTGAAGAACCGTTCTTTGACACCAAAGCAGTTCTGGGTTTCTTGAACGATGTCGACTTGCAAGTTTTTAGCCCCAGAAATTCATAGAACATCCTCTTTCTAGAGGATGCCGCTGTGATGGCAGTCTTGCATAGCACATGCCTACAGGCCCTTGTATCCCAAGGACTCTGTTAAGGCAGTAGTGCTTATTGAAAAAAGTATAACTGTGAGATATTTCCCTAAATCATCATTATTTCACAATGTGTATTTCGTGTCCATTGTACAGCCCATTAAACATCGGCATAGATTTAGCTTGTATAGCTTTTATGCACTTTAGAGCGACTGTTTTTAGGCCCCTTTACAGACACCGTAACATCCTTCGTTATTCATAGCTCCATTGCGAACGCATAACCACCAGCCTGGCGCTCTTTGGCCACATTTGGCCCTTGCGCCACAAAACAGCACATTCAATTCAATATGATATAGCAAGGTTGAGAGCTAGGGCGTCTCCTTGGGAGGGCCTTCGAGTTTGGGCATTGCCTGCGGCGTTCGGAAAGTTTCGGAGGCAATGTGTTGGAGTTTTCGACACATCCACCCACCACCAGTGCACGCGTCATCTGCTAATGCACTATTTATAGGTTATTAATAAGAAATATAAATTTTACCACCTTTGTAGCTTGAACATTAATTCGATTGTATGTAGCTGTCATTTATGACCAACATTCAACGTATTCAAAGTGAAATTTACTTGCAGTTGGCCATTTAAGAGGTGTGCACTGGCATTCAACACTATATACACACGAGAGTGCGCAGGTCGTGCCTTGACATAGAAGACGCCAATTCTCACTGGCGGGCGCCAGTGGAAGCGTTCACTCCAAGCGCTGTTGTAGTGTGAGACAAGAGCTCGTGCTAACGCAGGATTAAACACTCCGAAGTATTGTGTAGACATGAATGAATTCTTTATGAAAAGGAACCACGGACACTAGACCAACCACGAAGTGAAAGGAAAATTGAAAAGAAAAACCAAAAACGCACACAGATAAAAAGAAGTAACTGCTCCGAGAAAACCACTGTCACGTTAACAATCAACAGTCAAGGACACGTCGCAGGATGTGCATATAGTCAGCTAAGGAAAAAAAAGGTTATTGTTCAGATTCAGGGCTAGAGGACTTGAATCGGATCATGCCGCTAGTTCATGTGAAGCTATCTGGCCATGTGCTCGCCCGTCCAAGCGAGGGCCCTGCTTCTACTTGCCTCTTCAAAGCCTAAATCCTTAGGCTCTTCTTAAGCTTAGCTTAGCTTAGGCTCTAAAAGCCTCTTCAAAGCCAAACAGGTAAACTGCCGACAGCCGAGGCGACTGCGCGAGTTATGTTAATTAAAAAAAAAAAAGGCAGTTGTAAAAAAAATGTAAAGTGAGGAATACGAGAGGAGTTGAAAAACTACGGCATGGTTAGGCACCGTGAACACGGGAACAACTAACAGCAAGGCAACTTTAGGAGTGATGTGTTTCAGCACGAAAGAAAAAAAGAAGGGAAAAAACACAGGCAAGTAGGAGAAAAGAAAAGCGAGGAGACACAGTCTCTAGCGATCGCTGGGGAATCTGCAATACCGACACGACGATGGATTGTTTCGATCAGCGTGCTAGTCGATGTGCGGCTTCTTGCGCATGTGCACGCCGAAGTAGGCTGCGATCCAGTCCAAGCCTCTATGCAGTCCTTCGACCACGGTCGCGAGCGGCTTGGCTAGCTGCTTCGGTTGGTGGGAGACGCCGGCTGCAGCGCGGCTTCGATCAGCGTCAGGTTCCCCACGGCCGTGACAGCAGGCTCCGCTTCCTCCTGTTCGGGCCACGCGGTTCCGTTGTTGTTCCGCGGTTCCAGTTCCTCGGTTCCATTGTTCCGGATGTACGCCGGAGCCATCACAGGCTGCGGCACCTGGCAAGGGGCATCGAGGATATCGCGGTCAACTGGCGCACAATCTGCACGATAGTTGTTCTACAGGTGTTCACCAGTGACGCACACACTCACAAAACACAGACATATAGGCGCGTTCGCACGCACCCCACCCGCCGTGAGCAGGGGTCCACAGGTTCGCTGAGAAAAGTGAATTGAGCCTGTTTCAAACGCAGACACTGGAATCTACGACTGCAAGTTAGGCAAGTCTCAACTGATTTGTTTTCAACGATACGGAAAAGGAACGGGGGACGAGGACGCAGCGCTCTCACGAGGTAAGAAAGTTTATTCCAACGCCAGAGCCAGGCATATAGATAGAAAATTAAACAGGGAGTAATTTTCCGTTTAAACTCTGGTGCCCATAGGAATAAGTGTGCAGTTGATCAGTGGTAACACTAACACTAAAAGTGATTTAAGTAGAAGTTTACTACTACTAGTTGAGATCGAAAATGTTATGATTGGCTCTTACTGATCGTATTCGCAGTCGGCTGAGCGGTTCCATCCAGACAGATAGGGTATGTGCCTCACCAAAATTCAATATAATCGGTTGTGTGTGTTCGCACGTATGAAAAATGGAGTGAGAGCAAAATTATTGAGGAAGCATTAGCCGTGGTTACCAAAATCATCATCATCATGATAGTGATGCCCAATGCTGGGCGAAGGCCTCTCCCAGCGAGCTCCAAACACTCCTGTCTCGAGCCAGCTGATTCTTATCTTGCGCCAACAAATTTCCTAATTTATTCATACTATTTAATTAACTACTGTCTCGACTACGCTTCCTTTTCGTTGACCGCCACTATGTAATAGACCACCGGTTATCCGTCTTACGCATTGAAATGGCCTGCCCAGCTCCATTTTCCCCTTTCTAATGTCACCTACCATATCGGCCACCCCCGCTCACTTAAACACTCGCCAGTGTCTTTCTGTCTCTCAGCTTTAAGCATACACATTTTTCATTCCGTTGCGCGTTGCGTTGGCCTTAACTTATCAAGCTTCTTTGTTAGTAAAGTGTCTAGAACAAAACCAAGCACTAGACTAAAGCTGGCTGCGCCTAAACCGCGGCGTCTATCTCCCAAGTGCATTCTACATGTCGAGAACATTCTAGTGTCGAGAACTGGATCTGCAGCAAACCGGTCGGAAATGACCCGCTGTTTCGAATTCAGAGATGGTTTTCAATTCGGGCATATTGCGTGGGTGTAATTTTGGTCACGCTGTGGCACTTGAGCAACACATTCCGACATCCGTCCTATTCTCCCATATTACCCCCCCCCCCCATCTCTCTCTTACTAACATCGCTTTCTTTGTTTTACTTTCTGTCCAAACTTCTTCAAAGTGAGCACATGTTTTAGAATGTAAGATAGGCATGGCGCGGTAAGGTATAAGGTGGGTATGTATAGGTAGCTTCTACTAACGTCCTGCCATCATGTAAGAGCTGAACGTTAGTTGGAGGCTGCCTAACCAACAAGCGCATGGCCTTCGTCTGATTTAAACAACAGTTGCGAGCGAGCTCCGGTGTAAGGCGTCTCGACAGGAACTTCACACTGCTGGAGTGAAAGCGTTGGTTTGACACCGATGTGCCAGCGATTTCCTTTCGATTGTAACACGCACAAGCTAGCACGAAAAAACAAAGAAACCAAAGTTGTTGGCAATAGTCTCCTTGGCTTTAGAGGCTGAATGAGGCTGAACAGACCCTGACGTTTGCGACCGCGCTCGTTGCCTTTCCATGTAGCATGCGTAAACGTGCACAAACGTAAAGAAACACAACCCGCTGTCAACAGCCCTCCCGTGGCGTTAGGCACCAAACTGAACGGGCGCCAACGTTTGCGACTCTGCGAATCGATCCAACATATCTCTCCCTGTGGCAACAAGAAACGAAAATACAAAGAAACGGATCGTGTCTCCAAGTATAAAAGCGCTGAAAGTCGACGGCAAAGGACCATAAAAAGCTGCCTCAGCGACTACACCTTAGCTGCTCCCATGGACGGAATACCCGTGGTGAACAGGAAAAAAAAAGTTATAATAATAAATAATAATGAAAGAACATACATATGTGGTCTGGTTCCCACACCAGCGCGTCCAATACGAAAACTAAGTTACGGGTGGTCCCTTCCGCCCACATTTTAACCAGCGAGGGCATTGAGCGGCTTGCAGTTGCCGCCACCGCTATCTTCGTTCTGCTAAAAGCGCTTGTCATTTACGGGTGAAGAAGACTGAGCAGGTAGGGGTGTAACGATGGCCCGGAGACGCCCGGGAATGGCGGTGGTGGTTGGAATGATGATATCGCTACAGGCTGGGCTAGACTCACAGATCTGGTCGGTAATCCCTCCGCCTGAGCGTCTCTTTCCGCGTCACAAATAGCCATGAGTCGATCAATCCTGTCTTTGGCAGAAATGCGAGAAGAGTGAGCGATAATTCTTTACACGTTATCCGCGGTACTTCCGCCGGGAAACTAACTTTTCCCCACGTTCTTGACGAAGCCCTCTTCCTCATATGCGGCTAAGAAGCACCTTCATTTCCAGGACACAACAGCTTGTTGGACCGGATCAATTGCTCTTTGTCACCCATTTTGTTGCACTCCAAGCAAGATGGAGAAGCAGAATGTACAACTTGAATTGCCTGTGTAGGGGTGTATGCCGATGCTGTTACTCTGTACGTAGGAGAATTAATCCACGTGCAGCTGATACGGCATTTCTCCTTAGAGAGATGGTATTTCACCGGTGCTCTCGCTGCTGTCTGGCTTTAAAGCGTTTGTCTGGCAAGAGCGTCTGCTCTTTTGTTGCCACTGTGACACCACCAGCAAAGTCTACAGAGGACTAATGGCCAACAGCAATTGCCTGCCATTTAGGCTGCATTCCAAAGGGGCGACTGCAGTATAACGTTCGCCTACCGAGCATTCGGTGGACGTTGGAAGATCCAAGGCGGGCAATATTACTGCATAACCCGCTTTTTAAACGAAGTTTTTATTAGATTATTGTGTTGCCTAACGATGTTAAGCCCCATTATTCCGCAGGACCTGTTTGTGACAGCCATAATTTTCCGGGAGCGGGATCGAATCCCGGCCGCGGCGACCGCATTTCGATGTGGGCGAAATGCAAAAACGCCCGCGTCCAGTACACTGTGGGCACGTTAAGGACACTCAGCTGGTCGAAATTGAGCCGTAGTCCCCCACTACGGCGTGCCTCATAGTCAAACCGTGGTTTTTGCACGTAAACCCCCAGAATTCATCCATTCAAATTACCAGGAGATTACCTCCTCCCCACTCCTCTTTACACCCTTTCAGTTTGTAGTTGTGCGACCCATGTCTTACTCTGGAAGTCTAAGTCTGCGGACGAAAACCTCAATCCCGCAATTCGCCAAAGATCTTCCTCTGATGGTTGATTTGCCCTTCAAACGAGACTGCTTTCAACACGTGAAAAGCGGGCAAAAAAAAAGATTTGATGATACTTTTACGGTGTTTCATGTGCCGAGATTAGCCTGCCTATTTTGCATGTCTTCAAAATGCTCTGAGTACCCACTCGCACGTCCTGCGAATGGTTTGCGGGAAATTGCGAGATCATTGTAGGAACTACGCTGTCAACCATGCGGATGTGTTTACCAGTGGAACAGCTTAAAAGATATCATAGTCTACGAATATTGCAATCCCTTCGGACGCGTGACGTAGCAGTTAGCGCGATCTTTAATACGCCACATAGACGTGGCGGACCGGTCCTACTCAAGGCACAGATCAACCTCAACATTAGTACCCACAAGCGATGAAGAGGAAGAACCTGATTTGATGATGATCATGTGCACACGATGAAGAGGTGCCTAAGAAACGCCTTCAACATCAAGGAGCCATTTGTTCGCTTATTTTCGATCTTACTCACTTTTCGTCAGAACTATATTAGCGTCACCCAGTACTTTTTACTGTTGAATGCGAAGCGGCAAACATTCAATGCTAAAATTTAGAGTGGGGACTGACTATTTATGTCTGTGCCATACGTAAAGAGAGAGAGGGAGAGAGAATGAGAGGGCAGCTGGTCGGGGCATCAGTACTCATTAATTGATGGACAAGAATGTCGCGAAAAAAAGAAAAGGCAAAGAAGACGTTTTGGAAAACCGCTTCTCCGCTTTTCTATATATGCTCGTTAGCCTTGCCGTAATATAGTAGAGCGGTCACAGCGAAAGAATGACGGCTCCACTCGTGACCTGTGTTTCAGAAAAGAAAGAAAGAACGAAAGCAACATAACTGTACCTGTCAGATTAGGCTCGTTTAGGGGATTCTAAATCCCTATATAGTAATTTACCCGACTTCGCGCTTGACTACTCAATTCCCGTGAAAGTTAAAGTTCTAAGGTTGTCGGGGGAGCAGAGTTGAACGGATGAAGGGCTCCATTGAGTATCGTTTAAACGTCGACACCGATCGGTGTACTTTATATGCTCGTGCGCTCGGCAGTATGTATGTATATTGTCGGAGAGCGACAGGATTCAATCGCACCGTAACTCTGCGTCACTATTCCTTTCATCGCTCTCGGGTGTTTCATAAGATCCATTCGCCGCTGCCCCTAAAATTCCTTTTAACTGCCCGCTGTTCCCGCGCACCCTCTTTCGGCCTGCTGGAAAAGCTGAGCTCTCGATCTTACGTCACAATGACAAGACGCCTCGCTGCGCAACGCCTGCACACAAATAGCACACGAAACGCCGCAATGAGAGACGACGTCAAAAAAACTTGCGAATAAGTCGCCGACCGGCGAAGTTAGCGACTCGAGTCAGGCATGCTGAAATCAAATGTGAGCGCAGGCCGCATTGCTGTTGCTCGTCGAAACGTTTTTCGGGAGGAGAAAGCACTATATTGTGACGAAACTACGCTACGCAGACTGCCCGTGCGTGAAGCCGCTAAAGTCAGCCTGAGTGCGATAAGCAAGGGAATGAAATGAGCCTACCATTGAGAAATGGCATGATCAAAAGTTCAACGCTTTATTTGCTTGCTTTTGTGCTCGCCCGAAGGCATGAAGTTCCTTGCAAAAAATTTACCATAGGAAATTGAGGTGCTAGTGCCTATGGGAGCCGCAAGTATGGTGGTTCAGCCAGCACGGGAATGAAGGACAGTAAATGAATTTAGGTATATGTGGTCCTTCTCGCTTGAAACGGATTTGTGACTTCGTAAATTAATCACATCTAATAAAATATTACGTTGTATATGCAATAATTCGCGATGATTAAGCATTTGGGCTGATACTAATTGCCTTGATGTGTTTAGGCAACCATGTGCTTTTGGAAACTTGGAAGGATAAACTGTGCTAATAAACCGTACTAAATAAACTCCCAAGAACGTTGAAGTCACCAACGTGAAGATTAAACAAATCCATATGCTAACTATCGTTCTCGTAGTATGATTGCGGCACCAGATTTCCCTCTAGTAATTCCTGTACGAAACTCTATGCAAACAAAGTTTACATATGCCGCAATACAGCCCTCCCTATTCGCCGCGAGATTAAGTTACAGGTGACAGCACCGTCGTGGCGTTAATGCGGACAGGCGGTTGGTCGAACGCATTGAAATGTACGCTGTGGACGATTTGGCCCAATAATATGGTAATTAAACGCGCTCACCTCAGTGAACTGGTAATATATTACGATCTCATGAAGCACAAACTGCAATTCAGTGGGAGGCTGGCACTCAGCCAAACATTTTGTGTTTAGGCACTTTCTTGGTACTTGTGCATTTAGAACTGAGGTTAAACAGCGTGAATAAAACAAGGACACAAGGAAGCAAATACCACAGACAAGCGCCGTGGTATTCTTTCTGTCCTTGTTTTATTCGCGCTGTTTAACTTCAGTTCTAAATATGAACCAACTAGCCCTCATCAAGATTTTGCTAAATGTTGTGCATCTTTTACTGGCGTTCCGTATGCTCCACTAAACTTGTTATGCAACTTAATTATTACCGCAGTATTTGTGAATCTTGCACCGGTTCTAAGAAAGGCAGCATCCATGTATAACAAATTTAAAGCGGTAAGATGATGCGCAGTTTACTTCACGAATTTAAAAGCACGTCTCCCCGTTTTTCTTTTTCTTTTTAATTTGTTGCGAAACACAACAAGTTAATGAGTTCACTTAAACAAGCTAGACTGCTGTGAGTGGCACCACGTTAGCAGGATAACCAGGTTGCTTCAGACGAGGAGTTCCATCCCAGTACTACTAAGAGCGTGTAATTTAAGCAGAAAGCTATACGCTTGCATGGTTACGTGCGAATAATGTAATTATTTAAGATGCTAAAATAATTACGTTGCTTTATTTCAGCTAATAATGGCCGCTGTTTCCCGTACAGCTAAGAACTGCAAAATTAAGAGCTGGAAGTGGTTATAGTGACCACCTTTCACTTCACATACTCCTCTCTAGTGCGGTCTATGACCACTGAGACAAACTTCTTTTTTATCTTCATAAAAGCGGGCAATACAACCATTTGGAAACGGTTCCTACACTGAGAGCATAATTCCATATTTCGCGTACTATTAACATACTACCAATAAAGCAATTATTTAAACTAAAATATCACTGGAAATCATGCGCCGACACCGAACTTTTTAGAACCCTGTTTCAAGAAAAATGTCAGCTTAGTAGACAACATACGAACTATGAAAAAATTGAATAATTAAGTCCAGATCACGTACAAATTGTTGCTTATAGAAATTAACATCACTAATACCAGAACTCTTGAACGAATACCGCAATATACTGAACTTTTTGCAGAAGAGAAGCAAGTTAAGGCAATATTACTTTCTGGCGGCTAGGTTTGTGCTGTGTGATGAATTATAGATTTCATTTTGGTGTATGATATGTGTTCACTATTAGAAATATGATACATGTGTAACATCGTTTGTTAGTTCTCCCATTTTATTCCCCTCATTTTGATGGGGGCGAAATGCAAGAACACCTCTGTACTTAAATTACGCTGCACGTTAAAGAACCCCAGGCGATCAGAATCAATCCGGAGTTCTCCGCTACGACGTGCCTCAATCAGACCCTGGGTTTTGCACGTAAGACCCGACAACTTGTTTCCTTTAATTAATCCTTTTTATTCTTTTGAAGAGCGGAAAAAAATCTTTGTTGTAATTGCACTGATGTATGCACCTCATTGGGATCATATGATGTGTAACCATATGAAAATTGTCGCACTTCTGCACCTGTTGTCTCGATGACGTAGCCTAGTCAGGCACATTCCAGGCCTTTTCCTATGCCTCCTAAGACGATCTCTATAATTTATTTTGAATGAATGAATTAACTGTGTGCTATAACGTGCTGCGTCTACAGGGCCTGCTGTCACACGTGATGTTCATTATTACCATATTGTAGCATTCCTTTTGTAGCAGTGAGTCCAAACACAAAAGCCGACCAGTTAAACTGCGAAGCAAAATACGCGAGCCCTCGTGGCATCAGAATCACATACTAAACGAATGCATCAGGTCACCACGTAACCGCTAAACGACAGTTATGCCATTATTGCAATTATTTTGATACTGTTATCGTAATATGAATTGTGTGACGCGATAATGACTGCTTGCTTACAATTTTCTTTAATGCTGAGTGATATTCAAGCCCCTTTGTTGATTTTGCAGGGTAGCACGGAGATTCTGGAACGATCACGATACCGTGACAAGTCGCTAAAGCGCGACATTCACGTATCCCTGCAAACACTTGGTTTCTTTAAAACGAGAGAAAATGCTTTCTGTGGTTTACTCAAAACGCGAAGCGACCATAAAAAGGGGTATACTTATCGCGAACGGAGAGTCCGACGGTCACACATCACGCGCCCGGCATTGGCACTCACTGATTCAGGACGACGGCGAAAGGCAAAACGCTTCTGTACATCATCAAAAAATGCGGACCAGCGTTTACGGACATGCCAGCACCATGCAAGAAATGGTCTTTGCAGATTTGCAAGCCGTACGCGCAAGTGTGAACACGTAGGGCGTAGCAGACGACGCGGGGCGCAAATCGCACTATCCGTAGTTCAGCCAGTGACCGCCAGGTGCCGACTCTGTTCGATCTCGTGGCCCATAGTGCCCCCTATTTTAGAAGCATACCGAGTAAAATTGGACAAACCAAAGCAACACTTAGGCTGCGGACGACATTGAAGTGGGCAACTCCGAATGAATCTAAACCAATGTTTTCTTTTTACCATGCACCTTTATAAACCTAAGTGTGCTTGCTTCAACCACTTTGCATGCATGCATTCTAATCCAAATTGGTATGCGGTAACCGTGATCGCTAATCGAACCCTGCGACATCGTGCTCAACTGCATAACTATAAAGTTGAGTGGATTGCCAAGGATTAACGGTTTGAAAAGTTAGGCGTATAGTAAACACGGACACAAGAGTAACGTAAAAGACAAGTACAAACGCCCACTATCATATATAGGGTGCCCCAGCAAACGGTATACAGCCAAATTGTTCAACTAAACTAAAAGGATTAAACATACGGTGCAAGATATGATCTAAAGGCCAACAGTATTCGCTCGTCCGGCCTCAAACAACCGACTCAGTAAATATTAGAATTGTATCTTGAACCCTGTTTTCAAAACTTTCTTTCTTTCTTATGAACAGCTGGCTACGACACACGGTATAGTCGCCGTTTGTGTGTGGCCGTTTTTCATTCTTTGGTAGCGTTTTTTACGCACAGGTTTTCAAGCAATGAATCCCTGCAGATTTATGCTACTTTATTTATAAACGGTGTTAGGTTATATGTCAAATGATTCATTACCGTAAAAGTGGTGGTTCGTCCGGTGTCTGGCAGCGTAGCATAATTATTTATGCTACGTCGCTTTCTTTATAAACGTTCACTTTAGCAGCGTGTACTTGTTAGGTTACAGTCTCAAATGATTCATTACCATAAAAGTGATGATTCGCCCTTTGTCTGGTAACGTAACATAATTATTTTGCTTTTGTTGAAGCTTCTAATCAAGTCAGGTAAGCATAATGAGTTTACATATCCTTAGTGCTGACTGTGAAACAGCGCGTTTACGCGTATGCCTGTGAGCAGTGCTTGACAAAATCTTTGCACCAGGAGTCGGGTATTCCAAAGGCAGGTGGAGACGAAATCGGCTGCGTGAAGTATTCATATGTACAGCTGCAGCCATCTCTGCTTAAGGGGATACCGCGTATAATAAATAAAATTCAGTGCCAAGAATCAAGAAGAGGAAAACTCTTTAAAACGTCGAGTGAAAAGAAAAGTAAAATGTGTTGGTATCTTTGCTGTCTTGATATATTCAAATCTCAGTGCGAGAGAGGTTTCAACAGCGCAGTCTCTCGTAACGGACGCCTTGTTTAATTTTTGTTTCTTTTTGGAATGTTTATGCTAGTTACTTTCAGTCACTTTACGCCAGATGGAGCTTCAGTATTCCTTTTGCATACGCAAGGCGGGACCTGTTCGTAGATTCAGCTGAAAAGTGCTGGCTTGGGACGATTGAGGGTTATATTGAGTAAACCTCTGAAACTCATTTAATGCGAGGGGGTTTTCTGCAGCGTGTACATTTTATGCGGGTCATTGAACTCCAAGCAACTTAATGTATAGGTGCATCACCTATGAGTGGTCTTTCCTTTTTTTTATTGAAATAAATATTAGGAGTGGTTGGCGCCTTTATGGTGGCACCGGCTACTCCTTGCCACTTGGCAAAAGATACAAATGTGCGTAAAAAGGGAGAATAGCGACACGAAATATGGCACTCAGTAGAGCACTGGATGAATAAAAAATATACAGTCCAACAGTACATGAGTCGCAAAGTTCTGTGCATTAGTTCAGTCCACGTACGCACATATAAAGTCAGATATTTAGAACAGCCATAACACACATGTAATGCACTGCAAGTACAGAACAGAATTATACATATTGCATAAAAGTTGCGATCGCCACATAAACCAATTTTGAATCACGAACAACGTTTATGTTACTGATTTAGCGCATTCGGATCATCTGATGCCTAATATTTTCCCAAAATGTTGGTCTCCTCTAAAAACATTTTCAGAGCAAGAAGCGCTCTTTTTTGAAGGCCCGCAGTTGGCCATAGGCCAAGTATTTTTTTTAGAGCGAATTGTCTTCTGTCTAATATCAAAAAATTTGCTTGCAGTACCCTTCTTTGTGGATTGTATTTAGTGCACTCAAGGAGAAGATGATGCACATCTTCGTCTGCATGGCCACAAGAACACTGTGGACTAGAGACACGTTTTATCCTGTACAAGAAGTGTTTAGTGAATGCAGTACCAAGACGCAGGCGGTGTACCAATGTTTCAAATTTTGTGTTGTCTCTTAGATTTTCCGGCATTGTTAAGTTTATACATGGGTCTATAAAGTATAACTCAGAGTTTTTAGTTTGCTGATCAAACCAGTTAGTTTTGCTGAGGGGACAAGAAATCTGTCTTAGGAGCAGACGGACTTCACTACGCAATAGAGGAAGATTGGTTGTCTCCGCGTTATTGTGCGCCCGATTCGCAGCTGCGTCCGCTGCAGTATTACCAGGAATATTGCAGTGCCCAGGTATCCACTGGAATGCAATTACATGGTTCATTGCGCTTGCTTTTGTAAGTTCTTTGAGTGTCTCATACAATAGCAAAGTGTTCAAAGAATTTTTCTTATTGCTCTGTAGTAATGTGAGAGCGGCCACGGCGGCCGCATTTCGATGGGGGCGAAAGGCGAAAATACCCGTGTGCTTAGCACACGGGTGGTCAAAATTTCCGGAGTCCTCCACTACGGTGTGCCTCATAATCAGAAAGTGGTTTTGGCATGTAAAACACCAAATATTATTATTAATGTGAGAGCGGCTTGCGAATCGCTAAAGATAACCCATTTTTGCGAATGTTCTTTTGATGCTATGAAACGCAAAGCACACAGGATTGCAAACAGTTCTGCCACGGTGGAAGATGTCTCTCGGGATAATTTAAATGTTTGCTCTAGCGCTAAATGTGGAATGACGAATGCTGAGTCGAGTAATTTTTATGACACGAACCATCTGTATAAACGTGTATGTACTGCGGATATAAGGAGTAAATTTGGAAGAGTGCCAGTTGTTGGTGCGGCTACTATGAACATGTCTCTCTTAGATATAATCCCGTCAACCGATAATTCTATTTTAGGACATGTTAACATCCAGGGAGGGTAACAAACATCCACTTTGCATAATTCAAATCTTGGTAATAATGCTTTATGTTCTCGAACAACATCGTGAATTTTGCTTTTGTTTCTTTCGGTAAGCACAAGGTTTAATAGATGATTCTCGTGTTGGGTTAAGATTCGATATATATGTCGGGATGTTTCAACCGTTCGTACGACTGGAAATGGTGGGTGACGAGCTTCAGCAATTACTAAAGAACTCGAGGTAGCCTGCGGAACCCCAAGACACACTCGCAGCCTTCTTGCCAGTAAACGTTGAAGACGTTCCTCAGAAGTTTGCGATAAACCATGGAGAATAGGTGCCGAGTAAGCAATTTTTTGTTTTATGAGTGCGTTATGAACTTGTAGTAGCGAAGAGACTGATGCCCCCCACGTTGTGCCTGCGAGTCGCCGAAGTACGTTTATTACTGCATTGGTCGGCTTTTCAATTGCGCGGATGTGTGAAGCCCAAGTTAGCTGGCGGTCAAGAATAATTCCAAGAAATTTATGCTCTTTCACAAACATCAAAGTTTGCCCATTAAGCGTAAGTTGGAAATTATTCAGCTGTCGTCTAGTAAAAGGAAGTACGGCTGTCTTTGCGTATGAAAGACTCATGCCTCTTTCTTTTAAAAAGGTGTCGATACTATCAAGACCCTCTTGCAGCGTTGTTTGAATGTCTTGTATATGAGATCCAGAGGCCCATATGCAGATGCCATCTGCGTACAGCGAATACTGTAGACCAGACGGGAGTTTTAGTGGCAAGGTCGCCATGACGCAGTTGAATAAAAACGGACTGAGAACACTGCCCTGCGGAACGCCCTGTGTGATGCTGTGATAATTACTCGCGCCTTCGATTGTTTCCATAAATATTTTTCTGTCTTTCAAGAAATTTTATACCCATCGTAGTGCTCGACCGTGTAGGCCAAGCTCTAACATACCAGGAAGGATGTGTATGTGACTTACAGTGTCGAATGCTCTTTGAATGTCTAAAAATACTGCTACTGTCACATTTCCGCAACTTCGTTCATGTTCGACGCCTGTGGCAATGGCTAATACTGAATCCATTGTACACCGATTTTGTCGAAAACCGGTCATGTAATTGGAAAACATATTTGTGTGTTCACACCACCGCTGCAGTCGACGGTCTATGATCTTCTCCATTAGTTTGGAAAAACAGCTTGTGAGGCTGACGGGTTGGTAGGAGTCAAGACAAAGGGGAGTCTTTCCTGGTTTTAGTACTGGAATTACCCGGGCTAATTTCCATGAATCTGGCAGAGTCTCTCTTATCCAGATGTCATTAAATATCTCCAAAAGAGCCATTCTTCCTACAGGACCTAGGTTCTTTAGCATCATATACGTGACACCATCTGGGCCTGCGGTTGTCTTTGTACGGCATGACGAAAGAGCACATTTTAATTCATTTAGACTAAACTCACAGTCAAGTTGAGGATGTTGTGACATAAAGCACGCACGAACTTTCTGTTCTGCTAGTCTTATCGAACTTGTAAATTGTAGGCAAGTGAACGGAATTCCTGGTCCGGATATAAGTTGACAGAATTCGTCAGCAACAGATGTTTCCGGAGTGCTTCGAGCTACGGCAAGGGCTCGGAAGGGATGGCTCTGGGTAACTGGACCACTAAAAGATCGGACAACTGACCATATTCTGGGAACTGGAGGGAAGGGAGACAACGACGCGCAGTATTCTCGCCACCTTCTCGTACCTAATTTTTGTAAGCGTCTGCGCGAAGTTGACCGAACTTTCTGTGCCATCTTGTAGTCATCCAGCTTTCCACTGCGGCGGTAAGCCCGTTCTGCGCGTCTTCTAATTGCTCTTAGACATTCATATTCCCAGTCGACTGCAGCGTATTCATTTGGAACAATGACTTGCTTTGTGCAGATCTCGTAAGACTCACACAAGATATTTGCAAAACTTTGAAAGCTCGGATTTTCGCCCAATGAGTTACTTAAGTAGTGACGAAAACTTTGCCAATTAGTATATTTTGAGTAGCGCCGGGTCCCCTCACTCCGTATGAAGCCATGTTTTACCAGGATCGGAAAATGATCACTACCGTGCGTTTCTATGTCCGTTGACCATTCAACGCCATCAAGAAGGTCTTGTGAGCAGAGCGTGACGTCTATACAGCTTGAGTAACGAAACCCCCGCAAGAACGTTGGAGAGCTGTCATTTAACACGCTAAGATTACTTTTTTCTGCGGCAGACTCTATGATGCTTCCACGGGAATCGTTATATTCACTGCCCCAGATGACGTTATGTGCGTTGGAGTCCCCACAAACCAGCACATGTGAATTTGCGATACCAAACACATTCACCAAGTTGTGTACTGATACTTTGCTAGCACACTGTAGATAAATACTGATCACTGTGACGCTTGTATTTCTAAAAGGTATCTTGCATGCTACGAACTCCGGTATATTTAAATCGCTCGACTGTATTAAATAGGACGGCAGGTCCTTTCTCACACATAACATCGCTCTGCTACTTCCAGCAATGCGCGATGATTTATATATAACATAGTTCGAAAGACGAAAGTCATCTCTTACGCCTGCCTCCTGTATACATAAAACAGGAAAGTTATGTTGAGCTAGTAGTTTGCGAAAATCAGCTGACTTATTTCGAAGGCTATTAACATTCCACTGAAATACGAAAACATTGTTGTAACGATTATTCATTGTAAGCCTGCCGTGGAGCTGTTGGTGGTTGTGGAAGCATCAACGATTCCATAGAAAGCAGTGCTTTTACCTCTGGTAGGTTGTTTGCTTGTGGAATGGCACTTAGAATTGCACGCAGAGCTGTGAGTAGCATGGGCAGGATCATCTGGGCTACGGGTAAAGACGCGTAATCACCAAACGACGCTGAAGCTCCATGCGCGCTCGAAGCAGGTCGCTGAAGAATTGACTGAGATGGTCGCTGGGATGACTGGTGTGGTTGAGGCGAATGCTGAGGTAGTCGCTCAGATGTTAAATGAGGTTGCTGTGTTAATGGCTGAGGTCGTTGCTGAGAAGGTCGGCCAATTTCACTCGAAGCCTGGGCAAGGTGAGTAGCATTCTCTGAAGGTGGATCGTGCCGCTCGCTGTCAGAACATTGTCGACCTGAGTGCTTTAGAGCTGCAGAATAGCTCATATGGACCCCTTGCTCCTTTTCTTTGTTAAGAGTTGGAGGCGCACATTTTACAGCATCAAGGTTGGGTGGAGGCGCATCACGAGGAGGCAGCCTTCCATATTTTAACTCATGTCTGCGTAACCTTGAGGCAGCTCTGCTCTGAGGGCACCCGGAGTAGGAAGCTGTGCGGTTTTCGCCACAGTTGGCACACTTTGGCTGACACACAGACTTGCACTCTGAATGGTTGTGGTCTTCGGAGCATATCTTGCAGCGACGCTGACTGCGGCAGTTCTTCGATAGATGTCCAAATCTCTGGCAGTTGTAGCATCTTAGAGCAGGGCCATGATATTCTTCTACGGGATGGCTCGTGAAACCTAAATGCACTCGTTGCGGCATTGGTTTGTCTTCTCTGAAATGGAGGATGACGGTTCTCAGAGGGCGTGATTCTACCGATCCGTCTTCTTGGCGATTGTAGCGCGCCTGACGACGGTCAGATGTCACTCCAAAATCCTTCAGGAAGTCAACCAGCTGTTCTTCCGTATACTCAATTGGCACATGGCGTATCTTGCCAACATTCTTGGTATAAGACGCCGGAATGAATGGCTTGACTTCCAAACCAGCAACTTCGCTCATCGACAGTAGATGTCTTGCAGATGAGACTGAAGTAACGTTGACAGAGAAACTTCCATCTCTATTCACGCGGAAAGACTGCATTTTTTCTTTTGCCGCAGAGACAATTTCCGACTCAGCGCTGTTTGGATTCACTTGCCAGAAGTTGCGTCCTTCCTGTGATGGTCGAAAAACAACTGGAATTCCCTCAGGCCGCTTCTTTTTATACGTTACCAAGGAGAACGGCGTTTCATCGCAGTCTATATCTTCATCTTCACTTAGATCATAGGTAGATGTTTTGTCGTCGTCAACCCGTGGTTTCTTGACTTCACTTTCGCTGGTCTCAGCCATATTCACAGAAGGTGCGCTGGAAGGTAGGGCGGCGTTGAAAACTAGCGTCGCCGGCTTGATGACATTGGGCGCTTGTTGTGGCCCTTCCGAATGCGGCGCCGATTCTGCGGCACTCATGCGCCTAGGAACGCGCTGTCGGACATATGGCTCGTGCCGGTGTTCTTTGCTGCCTACCGCCGTGGTAGGCGTAGATGCGCTGCGGAGCGCAGCCAAACCACGCGATATTGTGCATGATCTTTAGCACACAGGAATCTCACGGGATGTCTCTTCTCCCTGGACAACAGTGAAGTCTCAACACAGCACTGATTCTTCGAAGAAAACAGAAAATAATATCTCACCGAAGAAGCAGCGGCCACTCGGAGGGACTACTTCTTCTTCTTTCGCCTTCATTATTCATATTAGTAAATGCTCCTTTGATGTGTACGCAGGGCCCAGATATTCTGGCAACGAGTTTCGTAAGCGAGATAAACTTGCTGAACGAAAATGTCCTTTCCTCAAAGCAAAGAGTGCCCCGCTTGAAAGGAGCAGATACGGAAGGCACGTGGTGTCTAACACTTTCTTGCGAAGCGATGTCCTGGTGTTTTTTCTTTTTTTGCACATTGTGTTTACTTTATTTGTTTATTGTTGCCCTCGCAAATGCCGAGATGTTTCTGGATGCATTAGCGAAATGCATCAAGCGGGGGGGCACACTCAAGCGTGACTATCTTTACTTAAATAAGACGTCGGCTGGCGCACTTCATTTGCCTGAGTGCGCGACATAAAAAAAAATATCCAGTCGCATTATGGCACTAACTTTAGTTTATTTGCCCTATCTTAGGATCGTATAAACGACGCAGGTGCTCCAAACATCAGACATAGAGCGGCTGTTGCTTCCGCGTTTGCCAGATTATTTTTCTTCTTCTTCAGTGTTCCAAGGCCTCGGATGTGAGTGGCTCTGTAGCTAACACACTTGCAAGTTTTATACCATACTAGTCGCTAAACTGCGCGTTACGGTAATTGGGGTCTCCATTATGTAGCTCCACTAGCAATTTCTAACAGTCAAGAAATTGCAACACGCATCTCTAGTTAACGAGACTGTTACCGGGACCACTTGCTTTGCCCTCTAGCCACGTGTCATGTCAACGGCCTACTTTGGCGCCAAGTCGCGTACGAAAGCGCTACTGTAACCCTTTCTTGACCAGTTCCAACCTCGCAATTTAAGAGTGCGAATCTTTCCAGCCTTAGCTGCAGTAAGACATTGCAAACACCTTTCTCGGAAAGAATTCCGGCAGAAGCCATGCGACGGTTAAAGTCGACGTTAACGCGATTAGCGTAGAAGCAACGCAGCGGCACACCGTGCCGACAACGCCACCACGCGTCATGGACGAGGCGCGTATGCAGCCTGGCTCCTCCATCGCGCTTCCAACTGGACACGCTGCACCATCTAGCGGCGATGCCGTGAAGTCTGCGGGCGGCGCTTGTGTAAATATATATTCAGACAGGTTTGTCTGAATATACAGGGTGCCAAAAATGTCCCGAAAGCCGGGTGAATTCATGATTAAAAATAGGTTTACTCTGATTTAACGTTTCGCCGCCTGTGAAGATTCAGTATTCAGTGACACAAGTGAGGAGATGTCCAGTCTACTCGTCCCACACGTCCTTGTAAACGTCCGGCACGGGGCCACAGTTGGTGTGGTACGCCGATTCGTCAAGACGGATGAACCACGATACCAGGTGTTGTCTTTGCCTCGCTTTTGCCCTAGGTCCCGCGTCGACGCATTGTCAAGATCGATTCTATGCGCTGTCGTCCAGCACTGTTCGACAAGTTCGGCCTTAGAACGCGGTGCGTGGGTGGCCTTGTCAACGTCTCCTTTGTGTTTTTTTCAGTCTCGTTGACCCTTTTCTTCCCGTTTCGCCAATGTAAGTTGCGTCGCAATCCCCGCATCGGACTTCGTAGATGACCCCGCTCTGATCGTCCGCATGCAGGGTTGGTATTTTGGTTTCGTGAACGCATTCCCCAAGCTTTTTTTTTTTTGTTTTTAGAACGGTTTGCCCAGTGGAGGCATGGCTTTCCGAAAAGTATCTGACACAGCCTAATCATAGGGAGTAGATACAATAGACGCTGCCCTCACTCGTGACTAACTTCCCTTTCTCCTCCGCATTGACCTTTGGGAATCGTTAATAAACGCCGTGGGATAATGGCGCCAATGTAATGCATCAAATACGCTTTCCACTTCTTGTAGCCGCAACTGCTTGCTCGAGCACACTGCATCACAACGCGATATAAAAAAAAAGCTCTTACAACGGAGCATTTTTCTTCGGTCGGGCGATGTGAGTGAAAGGGTAAAAAATTCTCGGTGTCACACTGCTTATGATACACTGCCGTTTCCGCAATGCCATCATGCACCGGCTCAGCGCACAAGCACGTCCAGGAAAGGCAAGGCATTTTTTCTCTCTGTTTCGTACGTGCGCTGAATGGCGTGGTGTACGCTGTTCAGCGCCGCGCGGAAAGCAACGAGGTTTGCCCCTTTCAAAATTACAAAAGTGTCATCCACGCACCTACGATACATTTTCACCCGAACGGGTAGTGAGTTCAGCACCTGTGTTTTGACGTGCTGCATCACTAGGTTTGCCACGGTAACAGGTACAGGACGTCCTTGTCGGGGGAGAAGATCGCAATTTTGTTGCCGTTTTGCTTGAACCAAATTGCCGCGCGACTGGCCGCTCGAGGCACTTTGGGTGTATTCGCGGGCTTCTTTCACGCTCGGAAAAACACTTTTATGTAGCACGTATAGAGCATCAGAAAGCTGTATCGGGAGCTTTTCTTCTTGCTCTGCAAATATCTCATTGACACTTTTAATCTAATTATAATATTTGAGAAGTTGATAAATAATTAAGGCTAATTATCTAATTAGGCGATGTTATCATCTAATAATCCAAGTATCGCCAAGCGACGGCCAACAACATTACCTTGCTTCTATCCAGAAACGTGGTATTTGCATATTTTTAAGGTTTGGACAAAGTTACATGCGACACTCTGTATGTGCCGTGGTTTCGATTCTTTCCAAAACCAAAAAAACAACAATATTTATTGCTGTTTTTATTTTATCATTCAAGAGGGGCAGATGGCCAGTGGCACACACTCAGCGACCCAAGTTAGTCTTACAGTTGGTTTCGAGCCCGGTTAATCCGGTTGTTAATTACCAGTTTTAGGACCTCAAACGTGCCTACTAGGTAACTCGCTATTACTTTCGCTTGGTCTGCTCAGTATCTTCTGCAAGTTCGATTTCAACACCCCCGTCATTCAGCCTCTGGCGATTCCTTGAAAATCGCCTTGTACGCCTTCGGATACAGCTGATCCCACCCACATTTGCTAAGTTAGGAGTCCCGCTCACGTTCCGTGAGCGGGACTCTTGAACAGGAGAACAACATATCGAATAGCAATTGAGGGAGGTTCCGACTCGCACGTGTCCAATAATCGCTGTTTCAACGTGAACGGAGTGTTCCCTCTCATATTGGTGCCGAACGTATCCAGCTAACCACTCCAGATTTGTGTATAACGATGGCACGCGGCTCTGAACGAAATCTCAAGAACCAATAGTTTCGTATTCATGTGGTGAAGAGACCAAATTGAAATGTACGCTTCCGGTAGACGTTCATGAAAGTGCTGTTTCCATTAGTTTTCGACTTATAGAGTTGTTAGGGTAACGAAATGCGAAGAATCGAGAGAGAGAGAGAGAGAGAGAGAGAGAGAGAGAGAGAGAGAGGGGGAAGCTTCTATATTTTCGTCTGCTTGCATTTCAAAATTAACGTTGAACAACTTTCCTTTGAAGGGTGCAGTATTATTTGTGATTATGCCTGCATTCAAGTAGGGCCCGTTCAAAAGCCCCTTTGGAGCGAAATAACTTTTCTCTCGATAGCACGGTGAGGCGACCTTAAGGCCAGCTTGGCAAGGGCCAAGTAGTTTTCATGGCACTTCATAGGTTCCATTTTTTCCTAGAATTATCGTAGCGTTCAACAAGCGCGCGCGAACTGCACAGAGTCACGTGCACTATAATAAAATTACAGTGCGTGCCAGTTTTCGCACTTAACAACGCGTGCCTTCGACACAGCCCATCAAGCGAGACTGAAATTATCGCCGCAGTATGCTTCGCAGAAGAAAAACTCACCGATGATTACGATACTCCCTAGCGCGAAATTCGAGCGCAGCTCTATGCATACGCGTTTTTATTTCGCGATATATTGGCTAGCGCAGACAATCTGTCTCGTGCGGCACGTTTCAAAAGGAGCGAAGTGTGGCGCGTCTTTATAGCCACGTTTACATGAATGCGACAAACGGCGCGTCGCATCGCCTCACATCAACTTCTTAGCGCATCGCATCCGTGTAAACGGAGCTAATGCGCTAGGAAAGCGCGTCACGATAATGCGCCAGACAGTGGCGGATTGAGGCGCGTGAGTAGACTTTCACAGTGCATGTAATTAAGTATTAGTTAAGTATGTAAATAATTATTATTTCACAGTGCAGCATTAAGAATTATGGGAATTGGAATTTGCTGCGGATCAGCTGCGCTCGAAGAGTTGTGGCACGGCGTGGCGTCGGAAGCGTCTGGAAGCGCTGCTTTGCCTTCAATGCGCGACACCGTGGGCCGCCACGATCGCACCAGGAGTGACGCGCTACATGTAAACGTTGGCGCATCGCATGACTCGTGATGCGCTACTGTCGCATCCTGTCGTATTCATGTAAATGCTGCTTATGAGGCGAAGCATTGAAATCGATAGCAAGGTTTGACGCCGCGCTTGAGTTCCTGTATGCATCATGGTGTGGTAGGCACACATGTGCTCGGCAGCAACGCTAAAGCGTGTGCGCCCAACGCTCGTGGCCGCAGCGCAAGACAGACCGCTGTCCTGGCTCCTCTGCAGAACCGACTGAGAGGAGTGGGACGGCGCGGCTTCGTCGTTTCTAGAAGGAAAACGCACTGCGCATCTCTGGAAACCTTCTAACCAGCAACGCGCGGGCGACACGTGCGCCGTAGATACCAGCACAGCACGATGGCGGCGACGGCACCAGCGTGCCTCGGGTGTCCGCATAATTGCTATCGCAATCAAACACGCATGAGAGAGGGCGGGCGCTCTATAATGTCGCGCTGCGTTCTTTGCCTCGCTGCCATCGCCTTCTTAACATCCATGCTTACCGGCGATCGACGAAGATCGCGCTCAATTGCGTTGGTCGGCAGCCTCGTGATGCATGGCGTTCCGAACGACCGTGCCTATTTTAATTATATAGATTACAACGTTTACGGGACAGTCCCTGTGAAATCAATTTAGGCTTGCCTTCCGAGAATTGCAAATTGCTACTCTCTCTCTCACATTTATTCGTGTAGAGCTCGCCTTTGCATTTATACCAGCTTGTGTAGATGTTTCTTGCACGGGAGGTGCGGATTTCAGCCGAAATTACACCTGGAGGAAGTTCGCGAAGACGCCTCAGATTTGCGCCGGCGGATGACCCGAGGCCTGGACCCTGGCTCGATTACCTTGTTTCTTCGCCCGCGATAAAATAAAATTGAATACATTAAAAGGAATGATTTCGAACATTTGCAGGGATAAGTAAACTGATCCCGTTTAGGCTTTGAGTATTTCTCGATTCTGCATTCTAAGCACTTCATGTAAAGCATGGCTTAGCGCTACCTTTTTAGAACTGTTCGAATACATCAATTCGCTCCGCACTCTGGTGCCGCCTTTTAATATTATGTGGCCCTCAAACGAGCACTGAACGACTACACGGTGCTGTTTGCTTCCGAATGTATTCGCATTGGAAAAGCTTGCCGAGCACTGATAGCGCCATCAAACGAGCTAATGGAAAATCAATACCCTCCCGGGGAATACGTATATCTTGACAAAAGTCCCCAAGCTACGCTCCCACTGGGTTTCTGCGCACTTAAATTGCCGTCCTAGAGACGATGATTTTATTTTCATGGAACTATAGGTCCACGTATCGGTGCCACCTTCCAGCGTCTCGAGGGCTTCAGAGGACCCAGATAAGCATCACTCGTGGAATCCCTGAAAAAAATTCACGCAGAAACTCCTCTGGTTGGTGTTTAAGTATGCGTAAGCATTCTGCAACTTCCTCATCCCCACGAAGCACGGGGTTCCTATCATTGTTATGAAACTTGATTCAACCAGTATAAACCCTTATCAACTCTCATCGGGCGTTCTCTTATCATGTTCAGTAGCGACCACGATAAGGCAGATAATTAGGATATAGTTAATTAAGGTGCTCGGACCTTCTATCTTTCGGGGGAGTCAGACCCGTGACCTTTGGTGTTAATTAAGGTTGACTAAGAGAAGCTGTTGCAAAAGCACTACATTTGCTGAGTGGGGTATGCAATGTTCTATTGTTTGTACGGATGCTTGTTTTCAGCTTGTCCTTTATTGAAACGTATGAAGTTGTGTGTGTTGTATGGGTGATCTCAATGAATATATGCGCGTTTCGCTTCCCTTTGCTAAGCGCGTGCAGCCTCTGCTTTACGTGGGTACGAACTATAGCTTTTTTTTTGCTTGCTTAAGGGGGTATGAACCACTCATTGTCCTATGTGACGGACAAGTTTCTCGTTGGGTAGGCACTGAAATGCTTATGCATTTAAAACAGTGTTTTGTATGCGCAGCGGTGTCTCCGCACTCGGCATACAATTTGATAATTTATCTCGCTGTCTAGAGTTAGAAAACCAGATACGCGATCGCGGCACGCCGCACGGGTTTTACACATTTCATTTCTCTCTCCAGCGATCTCTAGTAGACTGCAAGTACAGCTCGTTACACCTTGCTGAACAAATATTAACTCGAAATACTTGCGTATACATAGCGCGTACAGACGAGTGCAATATACATAGATGGCACGGTACATGAGCACACAGATATGGTGCTAACCACGTGAATCTAGTGCACTCTATAGTTCTTGTCTGTATGCGCTACACTATGATTCCAAGGTTACATACCAACCAGACCGCATTGTAACGCTCTAGTTGACTTCATGTCATCTTCGGTGGGCCCTGTCATGCACGAACTTAGATCATGCTTGCCATAGCAGTCAACCAAGGTTAAGAAAGAGGATTGCCAGAGGTAAGGTGACGTGTATCATACGGGGACATCTGAATGCATACGGCCATCTACGACGCAGGCGCACTTACATTGAGAGCTTCTCCATTATTATCTGTCGGAATTTCAATATTTATTTGAATTTTCGTGGTATAGTTCCGCTCACCTTATAGAGTAAACGTTCACGAGCATTATAGTTGTAAGGACCTCTATGACCAGGTGCCACGGTGGCATACTGTATACAAGTCATCCTGAAATGCGACGGCTCATATTGTGAACCGAACTACTAACCGACTCGATGGCTCCGCTGCTCAGTATGAGGTGGTGGGTTCAAATTCCTACCGCGGCGCACATATTCCTCTGAGGGCACATTGCAAAGACACTCCACTACCAGCACTTAAATTTTGTTTTAGGATATAACGTAGTCCTTTACAAATAAACGAGACCCAATTAGACGACGTAAAAGTACAGGACGTCACCATGAACTGGCATGCGGTAACTTCACGCAGGCGTCGCCACGTTTTCTCTGTGTTAACAGCCTTTCTGGCTTACCCAGCCGCTTCTCCCGATAAGGACGCTCGCTGTGCTTTTGCATTACCGTAATATAACTAACACTGTTTAAGTCAATATTTGCCTCGGGGTTCCTGTGAGAAATTAAGTTTGTTGACAAGAAGTTATAAAGCACCGTCGAGGGAGCGTTCTAGGACGAGAACTATAAAAAAAGCATTTTGTGTTAGCCGACATAGAATTTAATGAAATGTCGTTAGAGGAGGCGAGCGACTCTGAAGGCAGCACACACTATCTTCCGTTGCTCCCCGCAGCACAAGCTGCAATCTGACACTCGAGGGTCCACCGCCTCCTCGACTGTCACGACGCTCGTCCCAGAGACCCCCACTTCCTTTCCTATCGTAAGTCCCTCCACGCCGGTCTTGAACGGATTCTTCACGCGTTGAAGACGCGGTCTTCAAAGCGCGATCTACGCGCCGCGCTTTTCTATTTGGAAGTGCCAAACCCTGCTGAGGTGCCTCTAAAGAAAGGTGTGCGTGGTGTGCGCGTGGCTGCCAGTGTTGGCTGTATAGCTCACCGCTGCTGGCTGGCCGGCGCGCAGGTACCGGGCCGTCATGGTCACGATGAAAATGAGGAAGAGAGCGAGGATGACGAGAGACATGAGTGCCCCCGAGAGCCCCCCGCTGCTGGAGGCAAAGGCGGGACCCGGCAGTTCTTCGACGGCGGCACGATCCCGCGCTGGCGCCACCGGCACACCAGCCGGCGCCCTCGCGTCTGCGCCATGCCGCGCCGCACTCATGGTCGCGAGAGGCCGGCATCAAGGGCATGCCCTCGCCGCGGTCGTCTTCGCTGGCGCTGCCTTGCTCGACAAGCACACGGATTGATGATGACGATGACGATGCGCGTTTACGGTGCGTACCCACTGAGGGGCATGGGTCGAGAATCGGTCGGCAGCAGGTAGCTTAAAACACGTTCACGTTCCAAGAGGAGAAACAAAAAATTTATGTATAGAAAATAAGGGAAAGAAAGCAAAATTACTACACGAATTAGTAGTCACGCTAACTGAACCACAATTATGAAAGATGTAATATTGAAGGATAGATTAAAGACTGCAGTAATAAAGAATTTGGACAATACATTTTATTGAAATGAATAGTCAACGAAGAACAAGAGTAACTCTACAAAAATAGCATGGTAATTGCCTCATCTCACAAAATAAATCAAACAGAGCAAAAGAACATCTTTATGGCTATATCCTAGTGTGGAAGCCCAAATGATACTATTACCGGAATGTTAAATCTTAATCCATGACTAAGTAAATCTTCGAGTAACCTTGACTTCAGTCGGCGCTGTTGAGGTATTATAAATGAGACATGTGACAAAAAAGACGAGAACCATGCCGCAAAAGTGCTGTCATTTATCGAAAACGTCTTTTTTGGTTTTCAAGTGGTGCGGCGCGAGGTGATGATGATGATGATTATGGTGAAAACCTTTTTTTATTGGCTTTAAGAACGTTTGCCTACCTCTTTTGATTGCTTGTTTCTTTTACATGGTGCTTACCTACTACGGGGTTTGGTATGGAAACCGGGGGTTAAAGGCAGAAGGGGTGATAACGCTTAGCTCCTCACCTGCCGAGGACAATACCGATGTACGTTGCACTAGCTTGTAATTTCGATACACCGGTAAATATTGCACAATGTCTTTCATAATATTTCTTCAGCATGAAGCAGCAAAAGCGCTATATATTGCCGCATGTAGGTAGTGGGTCGAGGGCAAGAGTGGGCCGACGGCAACAAATATGTGATCGTCGCGACTGATTATTTAACACGCAGGCTCAGCAGACGCAGGCTCAGCATAGCGTGCCATAGCTCCAGAGGTAGCACAATTTTTCATGCGCCCCATCGTAGTGCGTCACGGTGCTCCCTCAACTCTCATAACGGAGGGACAGCATTCAAAGCTCAACTTATGGATGAAGTTTTTGAATTAAGCAACATCACGCATCGAACGACGACCGCGTATCATCCGCTGGCCAACGGAATTACCGAGTGACTGAATAATACGATCGCATACATGATCTCCATGTACATCGACGTCCGACACAAAACGTGGGATCGGATCCTGCCTTACGTAACCTTCGCGTATAACACCGTCGTGCACGAGACGACGCGATTCACACCATTTCGCGTCCTCTACGGTCGCGAAGTCCAGTCATTGCTGAATGTTATGCTGCGGTGTCAAGACGCTGACCAATTGACAACTGACGCCGAGGAATTTGCAGAGTGTGCCGAGGAAGCTCGGCAACTCGCGCGCCTGCCCATTGGCTAGCGGCAACCGACAGACGCCCGACGCTACAACATCCGCCACAGGGACGTGTCCTACAACCCCGGAGCCCAAGTTTTGGTGTGAACCCCTGTTCGCTGCTGTGGCCTCTGTGAAAAGTTGCTGAGCCAGCTCGTGACAAACGAGTTTTTCAACTAGTTCTGAAAGCTCGTGATGAACTCGTTTGTCACGAGCCTTCATAAGCACTCTTGGGGGTTTAATAAACCACCGAGCAGCTGCCTCCTGAAAAACGCGTCCGTCGGGGTTGGCTCGCGAGCAGGGTAGAGTCTTCTTTTGTTCTTTTGGGCTCGACCCACTACCGTCCTCGATCCACTGCCTACATACGGCAATATGCATTGCTGAATGATAGGCGTAACGTTAAAAGGCAGGAAGAGAGCGGTGTGAATCACAGAGCAAACAGGCATAGCCCATATTCTAATCGACATAAAGAGAAAGAAACGGAGCTGGGCAGATCACCTAATGCGTAGATTAAATAACCGGTGGACCGTTAGCGTTAGAGAATCGGTGCCAAGAGAAGGAAAACGCAGTCGAGGACGGCAAAAGAATATGCAGGGTGATCAAAATTAAGAAATTCGCAGGCATAAGTTGGAATCGGTTGGCGCAGCACACGGGTACTTGGCGATCGGAGGGAGAGGCCTTCGGTCTGCACTGGACCTAAAATAGGTTGATGATGATGATGATGACGACGACGACGACGACGACGATGCACTTCTGGTATCTAATAAAGCGATTAGCATTCCTTGACCACTTTGGGAACTTGAACCCCATAGATCTATCTTTCAAACCTCTTATATCTATAGTCGGATACAACTTTACAAAAAAGGGGGCGTTTACTCCTTTGAGGTGGGTGCACAAGTGCATGCACCAATGGGCGCGCACTCTGGACCAACGTCATGAGCCGGACGGCCGGCGACCCCGCCGTCGGAGCAGAGGGCCGCCCGGGCTTCGAACTTGGCCAACTAGCGTCAGCTGTGCGCGTCAACCCCTCGTCACAGTCAATTCTCAAACTGCTTCTGATTGTCTATCACGCCGAAAATATTACTGCGAGCTTACAATGCCGCATTTGTGCCACGTGCGTTTATTCTAAGCCGCGATCCGGCGAAGATACATTGCAGCGAGCATCGCTGACCCTGCACTGCGCTCTGCCTGAAAACAGGATCCCGCGGCCACCGCTGCAAACACACGTCCTGCGTGTTTGTTCCACGTTTTTTTTTTTATTTCGCTCCCGAGTGAAGTTACGACGAGAAAAGTTTGCCAGAGTCTGATGCCTACTGTCAGTGGCGGGTGTGTTCGTGTACTGTGTCGCTTGCGTTCCTCGTCGGATGGGGTAAAGTGATGGAGCAAAACCTTTCTCAGGAGAAATGAAAAAAGGGTGCGTGCGTGAAACAAACCTACGAGCGCCTCAACAGAAAACATTTGCAAAAGATGCCTCCAACGCAAAGATTTGTCGCCGTCAACTCAGCGTGAACGATCGTCGTCAGCAGTGAGATAGCCGAACGTCTGTAGGTAGCCGAGCGTTGTGTAGCACCGTCGATTGATTGCTTTCCACCAGTGCTCACCGCACGCGTAAGATGTAGAATACGCGCTGTGGCACAGTCACGCATAAGTTGTGTTGCCAGCGCTCGATATGGTTTCCCACAACACAGCTTCGCGCTGCTTTTCAATCCTCGTGATATGTTGCAATCAAACATTCCCAAGACGGTGTTAAGAGAACGCTAAAAAAAGCATACGAGAAGGTAGGCACAGCAGCTTGTGAACTCCCTCCTGTAATACCTGTACCCGCGTATGTTTTCTTGCGTTTGCCTAACTTTTTATTTCCCACATTTCGATATATTTGAGATTTTTTTAGTTTTCGCCTTTATGTGTGAATAGGTGCCTGCTTCCATGTGTGTTTGCGCTTACTCTGATTTCTGTCCTTTTATTTTATATTAGCATTTGTTTTTGCTAGCTTTCTTTCAGCAAAGTCTTTTTACACATTCTTATTAACCAATCTCATTCAAAGCACTAATTCCTGTAGACTTCAGGGCTGACCTCTTCCATCTCATTAAAACCTTTCTCACTGGTCTACCTCGTCTTCTCGATCTGCCTACTCGCTGTGTTTTATGTCCTCACTTCTTATGTTGCTGCCGCAATATGATTAATCAACTTGCTCAAAACAAATTTCGATCGCCTATGAAAACAGAAAGCTTGACACATACATTTTCTTAAAAACTTCATGTGGGTTGCACAGTAACTTTGCCTCTTACCTCTGTTCATGTTTTTGCATTAGTGCATGTCGCAGCTCGCCAGAAGTGCGCATGAAAGGCTGCGTATTGTGAAACAACACCTGGCTATGCTGTTGCATTTTTCATGCTTTCAGTCTTAGTAAACAGAGGTTTCGCTGCCCATCACATATAATGATAAAAATTTTCCACATGAATAACATTGTGCAGTGGCGTGTCATTTCCCGTCTGACGCTTTCATCGTTACAAAGACATTTTTCAGTAAATGGAGCCCAGCTAAGCAGTGCACTGAGAGCTTTTGCAACTTTCACCATTTATTACTTCCCCAATGTCATTGTCTGAACCTGGCCGTCGATCGCTATGCCGATGGCTTGTGAATTAAATAATTGCCTCAATAAAACACATTCAACTTTACTCAGCATTGTTTAGAACGAACAATGCTACCAGAGCTATTCAGGCTGAAAAAGTGTGCTTACATTCCTGTTACTTGCCCGGTCAGATAAAGAAATACAACAATGGCTACGACATGGCTGCACTTTGAAGTGCAGATGCTAAAGGTGTCTTTCAAGCGGGCCGCCAACTGCTTCTATTTCACCAAAGGGCTCACCAAGCTCGACGGTGGTTGCCCAAAATAATTTTCTGGGCCTCACTAAGCTAATGATGCTTGATAATTGTTCTCTTATTCGCATTACTTGCCTGGGCCAGATAACCAAGATAAACAATGCCAACACATGAATATGCTTTTGTATGCAAGCCGCCAACAGTGGCTGTCATTTTCGCGTTGATTGGTGCCGTTTCACCAACAGCGGCGACGGCATGACGTGCAGACTGCTAATGGTGCCTTTCAAGCGTGCCCTCGAATACTGCTACGAATAGCTACCCGAATGAGTATTTTGGGCTTCACTAAGCTATTGATGTTTGATAATTGTTCTCTTATCCGTATGACTTGCCTGAGCCATATAACCAAAATAAGGAATGCGACCCCATGAATGTGCTTTTGCGTGCGAGCTGCCAACAGTGGCTGTCATTTTCGCGTTGATTGGTGCCGTTTCACCAATAGTGGCGACGGCATTACTGCGCTTTGACGTGCAGACTGCTAATAGTGCCTTTCAAGCGTGCCCTCAACTACTGCTATGAATAGCTACCTGAATAAGTATTTTGGGCCTCACTAAGCTAATGATGTTTGATAATTGTTCTCTTATCCGTATGACGTGCCTGAGCATATAACCAAAATAAGGAATGCGACCAAATCAATGTTCTTTTGCATGCAAACTGCTAAAAGTGGCGGTCAATTTCGCGTTGCCTACTGCTGTATCACCTACAATGGCTCTGACATGACTTCACTTGAAGTGCAGATGCTAAAGGTGCCTTTCAAGCGTGCCCCCAACTGCTTCTATTTCACCAAAGGGCCCACCAAGCTCGACGGTGGTTGCCCAAATGAGTTTTCTGGGCCTCGCTAAGCTAATGATGCTTAATAATTGTTCTCTTATTCGCATTACTTGCCTGAGCCAGATAACCAAAATAATGCAACCACATAATGATGCTTTCGAATGCAAACTGCCAACAGAATCTGTCAATTTCGCATTGACTGCTGATATTTCACGCACAATGGCTACGCATGGCTGCACTTTGAAATGCAGACTGCGAAAGGTGCCTTTCAACCGTGCCCGGACTACTGTTATTTCATCACAGGGCCCATAATGCTCGTAGGTGGCTGCCCAATAGAGTATTTTGCGCCTTCTCCCATTTGCATTATTTGCATTCATCTCAACAGGCTGGAAAATCAGTAGAGGCACCATAACTACCTGGAAGCAGGCTGTCTAACAGGGGCATTTTGCTCTGCATTGCTCTTATTTGTTCAAGTGGCTCGATGAAATTAAATGACTGTGCAGTGGAGTAAACCGAGCCGACGGTGCGTTTTTGTTATTACTTGGCTGCATGTATTGTCCTTTAGGAGTATTTAAACTTGACGATCGCTCCTGCACGATTGCTATTGTTTTCCTTTCGACGCACAGGCTGCTATGATTGGCGGTCAATTTCGCCTCGGTTGCTCCTACTTCACCATAGGGCCCGTCAACTCGAGAATGGCTGCCCTAGTGAGCACTTTGGGCCTCACTAAGCCAATGATGTTTTATAACTGTTCTCTTATTCGCATTATTTCCTTGAGCCAGATAACCAAATAAACAATGCAACCACGTGAAAGTGTTTTGGCGTGCAGGCTGCTAAGAGTGGCTGTCAATTTCACGTTGACTACTGCTTTTTCGTGTGAAGCTGGACAGTGGCGGCCCGAATGAGCATTTTGGACCTCACATAGTTATTCAGGGCTAATAATTGTATTTGCATACGGAATTTCCAGCATTTCAGAACGCTTCCATGCCAATACTTATATTGAGCACGATCTGTGCAGGACGTTCCTTTTTCATAATTGAGCTTCCATTAAAAGGAATATGTCACCAAATGAACTGCTTATTTATTTGAGAGGTCACGGGAGAATGCTTGACCGCTGCGAGCCCACCGGCAAAATTGTGGTAGCACTTATTAGGGTGGCCAAAATTTCTGTTTTTCTGGGCTCTTCGGGGCTGTTCTTTCGTTAATAAGAGGCTGTTATGCTTCAACGAATGGCTCAATGCCGGACAGCTCGCAGTCGGACTCGCTTTCTTCACTGTCATCTTCACCCAGTTGGATGATGATGGGTTGGATGTGGTCACTCCCAGACGTATCAAGCCTCAACTTTGCCTCCAGGTCCATCAGGTGGTGAATATTCTTCCTCCAGTCTTCTGCCGTTACGTGCTTGATTTTTTCCTTCAAGACATCTTCGACCATCGACAGCTTGAAGTCTCTGTTGTCCGCAGCGGTGCCATTTTTCACCTTTGCCCTCACGAGCTCGATAGGATTAAATTCACGGTCGTATTGGGGGAGCCTGAGTACAATGCAACCGGCCCTTTCAGCTGCATTGTCTACGATGTAGCTCAGAAAGCGTGGCTTTACAGATGCTACCAACTCAACCAGCTGCTTTTTAACCATCCTTTCGCTGTAGGTGATGTTTTTGCTTTTGAGCCACTCCTGTATTGTTTCCTTTTTCCAAGCTGTCGTCGGTAATTTATATTCTCACCGTGAATGGTAAGGTGCATTGTCCAAAATAATGACGCTACCAGCAGGCAACTTCTGCAGAACGTAATTAAATCATCCCTCGAAGCGACTGCCGTCAATTTCTTCGTCGTAGCCACCCGTTTTTTGGTCTCGGAATATACCTAAGTAGCAGTCAATGAAGCCATCCTCGCAGCCGATTTCCGTCACAATCAGGCGCTGGCGTTTTCCAGAAAGTTGTTTCAGACCCGTCGACAGGCTATTTGCTCGAGCGTATAAGCGTCCGCGCTTCTGCACCACGGTGTCTGCCCACAAGACCGACCGAGTGTGTCTCGTCGTCAGCCATGTCGCGTCCAGCAAAAAGATCTTTCGGCCTTCCGCCCGGTAGCGCTCCACGTCAAAAAAGTAGCGATTCCGCCATTCAGCGATGTCATCCCGGTCGATAAGCAGCAAATTGCGGCTGCTCTTCTCGTGCTTGAATCCGATCTCGACAAGCAGACAAGACACAGTACACCACTTCAGTGATGGGAGATCCATACGCTTGGAGAACTCGCTAGTTATCTTCTCGACCATCGGTATTTGGTTGCGGCGAAAGAAATCATGCACACATGACCTCAGAGTGCACAACGTGAAGTTGTCATACTTCGTGCGGCGTCTTCTTTTCTCCGCATTTCGTGGGCGCTTTCCAGAGGGCGTCGACAGTTTGCCATCCGAAATATGCGACGCTTTGACCTCCCTCCACGCCTTGAACACTAGGCTTTCGCTGACACTCAGCATCTCGGCGACAAACTTGGTCGTGGCCTCCATGCTGTGTTCAGGCTCCCTGTTACGCCAATACGTGTAGCAGTGAAGGATCATGTTGCGTGAATCGCTGTTCAGGATGTGGCCACTCTTGTTCTTGTCGAGGTTCCTATGTGGTGTGGACATCGAGGCGACACAAGGATCGTTCGGCAACAAATGATCGCATTCCAATGTCACCTCGCTGGGCTCTATGTCGTAAAACTCGCACGGAATGCCTTGCATGAACTGACGAGATTGCAGGCTCGCAAAAAAAAGTGAAAAGGGAAAAATTTGTGAAAATACCAAACCCAGAAATATAAATTTTATGTTATTTAACACCAAGAGTGTTTATTTAAAACGATGAAAGAAGCATTTTTGTACCTTTCCTGCCTCGAGTATTCACGCCCCAGGTTTGTAATGGTCGCGATAAATGCATTGTTTTATGTAAGTACTTGTTCAATAGCAACTGATTCATTTTAAGCTCGGAAAAGGAGCAGTAAATGTGCCGTGTACGTGTAAACAAGCGCAAAAGCCGTGCATAGCTGCTCTTTCTACTTTTTTTCAGTTGCGCAATGAAGCTAAGCAGCAGACGACGGGCAGGGTTGTGGAAGGCACGGGGTTATATTTCTGTCGCTATTCGGCATGCGCTGTAGCGTATGAGAGCTCTACTAAACCAGACATCAAAATACAAAACTCTTTATTTATACCGAGAATTGCGCGTTTCAGAAGCACAATTTCTTGAGTGGGATCATTTTAATCGCGAAGGCGATCGGTCAACTGGGCGGGGCCTCCCCTTTTTTTCTAAAATTGTATCCGACTGTAGTGGTTCAAGTTGCCGACCTGGTTGTCTCACTAAGTATGTTCTTGCGGTCGTGATCGTTGCATCGCCATCGTTCCGGCGTCGTTAAGCCGTCGTCGTCACGCCGTTGTCATGCTCTCCTCATCATCCCATTCTCCTCATAACGTTGTCATGTCAACAAAAAATTAAATTATGGGGTGTTACGTGCCAAAACCACTTTCTGATGATGAGGCACGCCGTAGTGGAGGATTCCGGAAGTTTCGACCACCAGGGGTTCTTTAACGTGCACCTAAACTAAGTCCACGGGTGTTTTCGCATTTCGCCCCCATCGAAATGCGGCCGCCGTAGCCGGGATTCGATCCCGCGACCTTGTGCTCAGCAGCCTAACACCATAGCCACTGAGCAACCATGGCGAGTAACGTTGTCATGTCATCGTCACCACGCCGTGGTCAGTATACAATTCTTGTTACGCATTCGTTGTCGTACCGTAGTCGTGAGACCGTCGTGGTCATTCCATCATCGTCATTCTAACTTCGTCATCTGACTTTTGCCATGCCGACGGCGTCACGCCATCGTCGTCACACCATCGTCGTCATTCCGTGGCCGTCACCCTGTCGTCTTACCGGAGTGCTCACTTGAGAAACATCGTACCCCCGTCGTCATGCCTTCGTAATCGTTCCACCGTCATCATTCCAGCTTCGTCATCCGGTTGACGTTTTACCGTCGTCGTTCACGCCACCGTAGTCATGCACTCGTCGTCATCCCATTGCCCTCAAGCCATTGTTGTGACAGTGTCGTCGTTATACAATCATCCTTATTTCATAATGGTCAGCTCCCATTGTCGTCATGCCGTCGACGTCATACGATATTCGTCGAGCCATCGACGTCATTTCGTCTTCGTTATTCCGTCGTCGTCACTGCGTCGTCATCCAAAAATTGTGGACGTGCCGCCACGCTAACAGACGAAGGAGTCATCCGATACCGGAGAAAGTCTATGTCCCATATAGCTGAAGTAAAGGAGTCTCGGAATGACAACTACCGATTGTAATGAATTTGGCTTAAGGAATAAGGTATGTTGCTACATTGCTGGAATGCCGATCGCATTATCGTCGACAGTCATCGCGAGATGGCTTCGGCAGAATTTTTCAAAGAAAAAATTTGCAACATCAATGCAGGTTTAGAGAAAACTTTTTATAGTTCTAAAAAAATTCGTGGTAGTTAAGTGGTTGAGA
Source organism: Dermacentor variabilis (assembly GCF_050947875.1). Classification (NCBI taxonomy): domain Eukaryota; kingdom Metazoa; phylum Arthropoda; class Arachnida; order Ixodida; family Ixodidae; genus Dermacentor; species Dermacentor variabilis. The sequence continues at coordinate 49,840,801 of NC_134571.1, read as the reverse complement.
AAGTAAGGCAGTAACTGTCCTGCTCCTTTTCCCTTAAAACCTATATCTCTCATTAAAACCTCTAAGGCAGAGTGCGGTGGTGATTCCACAAAGATTTGAGTGGACTAACTTTAGACGAACTGATTTTGTTTCGTTTCAGGAAAACGTATGATTTACAAAATGACAGCAAATTTCGCAGCAATTATACCAACGTATATCTGTGTGAAATGGTTCGCACCTACCACTTCGTCTCATGTGTGGTGCACGGACTGGCCCACTTTTAAGAGATTGGTGGAGAATTCCTGTGCAGATCTCGAGTCATCAACCCAAATAGAATACTCTATCAAGTCCGCCCACGGTGAGGCCACGCGGAACATATGTGCACCTACACCGGGGTCTCCTATCGACGTCGAATTCGAGAGGTTACGCGCAGTCCGACGGCGCGCTGAAAGGAAACACAGGACGAAATCCACGTACGATCTCGCCCTTTGTCGCCGATCGCAAAGACAAATAAAGCCCCATTTCGAGAAATTAGGAAGGAAGCGCTGGAGAAAGTTCTCATCACTGGATCCTCGGAAGCCGCTATCCCGTATTTGGCATGTAGTCAGAAGCCTACGTTTTCCCCCATAAGAAAAGTACCCTTTCAGTGCTCGGGCCCTTTGCCAACGCCGCACTGATGCAGAGGTAGCGGACGACTTCCGCAAAATGATTGTGGGCACAATTCAGCCAGCCTCAATCCAATTCGAAGTTTTTGCACTGCCTTCCCTAAGTGACCACTACGACTTGCTAAAACTTTTACGATGCCTAAATTAGAGACTGCTCTTGCGTCGTGTCGGCATTCATCTGCCCCTTGCCCTGACGGGATTTCGTACTCGTCTCTCTCTCACCTTGGCAGGGCTGGTCGTACTGCGCTACTCAGTTACTACAATGACACATGGGTCTCCGGTATTGTTCCGGAGCAGTGGAAGACCAGCCCCCTGGTTGCTGTCTTGAAGCCTGGAAAGACTCCTTATGAGCTTACCTCATACTGGCCAGTTGCATTAGCCAGCTGTGTTGGAAAAGTTATGGAACAAATGGTCCTGGCGAGGCTGAAATGGCTTCTGAAGAGAAATGATCTTTATCCTAACATGATGACCGGTTTTAGACGGAGCCATTCTTTTATTGACGGCGTCATTGACCTCGTTCCGACAGTGGAACATGAAAAACGTCGCCGCCGACTCGTCGCCTCTGTTTTCTTAGACATCAAAGGGGCCTACGACAACGTCCTTGATGAAGCCATTCTCGATGCCCTAGATGACTTTGGCATTGGTGGCCGGCTCTACCTGTGGATTGTGAGCTACCTCAGCTGCCGTTTTATTTGCATGTCCACGCCTGACGGAGAGACTAATCGTCATCAGGTATGCTGTGGAGTTCCTCAGGGAGGAGTTCTCAGCCCAACATTACCTAATGTGGCACTGATTGGCCTGGTGAGCGAACTTCCAGCTCATATCCACATCAGTGCATATGCAGATGGCATCTGCATCTGGGCTTCTGGTACAACACGCCCACAACTACATGCGAAATTACAACGTGCTGTGTCATCTACCTCACGATACATACGGCGTCAGGGTTTGCTCTTAGCTGCTGAAAAATGTGCTGTGGTTGCGTTCACGCGCAAATCCGTCTGCCACTACCCTATCTTCATTAACGGTGTTATAATACCTTATGTCTCTCACCACAGATTCTTGGGCATTATCATTGACCGCGGTTTGTCATGGTCGAGACATGTTGATATGTTGAAGAAAAAACTTATTCTGTTTTGCCATATTCTTCACTTCATAGCAGGCATGAAATGGGGCCCCACGGAAGGCTCTTTACTACTACTTTATCAGTCGCTTTTCGTAGGCTACATTCGATACAGCCGCCCGATACTCTCAAACTTGAGCATTTCCTGCTTACAGACATTAGAGAGCATTCAAGCGCAGGCACTCCAAGTATGCCTCGCCTTGCCCCTGCGTGCCTCCAGCAAAGGCACAATTGAGGAAGCCCGCGTATGCCCATTATCAGTATACCTATCCCACGCACCACTTCGTGTATATTTAGGCTTACTGACACGACACTATTGCCACCCATTAACGTCGGTTCTACATAAGCGGCCGGACAGCAGTTTCACAAGTACACTCCGCTGCCGTCTACCCCATATTACATCAAGCTATGTCCTTCCATATCACCCCGTCAAGCCACCGTGGGTGATGCTTCGACCTTCTGTATGCGTGCATGTCCCCGGCATACTAAAGAAATCATTGGTTCCCGTTAGCGCACTACAACAACTTGTTCTAGCTTATATCTTGTCAAAATAACAGACATATGTTCATGTTTACTCAGATGGCTCCGCGTCACCTAAGGCATGGACAGCAGCTGTGGTGATGCCAACCCAACAGATGACTCGAGGTTTCATTCTAGATCATAATTATACATCAACCGCTGCAGAGCTTGCGGCTATTTGCGCAGCGATTCGCCACATTTGCGGGGAAAGACCTTATGAGTGGTGCATCTTCACGGACTCAAAACCCGCGTTGCAAATTTTCGGATGCTTGCAGCGCCACACCGCATATCAGGTTCTTGCACTGAAGATCGCTGAGCTACTTTCATGCGCTCAATAAATCAAGAAAAACACCACCACATAGTGTTCCAAAAGATCCCGGCACACTGTGGGCTCAATGGTAATGAGATGGCCGATGCTGCAGCAAGGCGAGCCCACAGCAATGCTCCCAGTACTGCATCAGCAGAACCAGCGCCGATTCAGCACAACCGAGAGCCACGTACGTTCTCCGCAAAGGCAGGGGAAGATGTCGACGAGTGGCTCACGCGTTATGAGAGGGTAAGGTAGTACAATCTCTGGAATGCTACCTCCACTCTGAGGAACGTTGTTTTCTTTTTGAACGACACGGCAGTGGTTTGGTATAACAACTACGCGGACGCACTAACTACCTGGGCCTGTTTCGTTGAGGAGATCAAGAAGTGTTTTGCCGATTCGGATGCTAAGATAGAGAGAGAGAGAAGGCTGTTTATTAGAAAAACAGAGAATTTTGCCGGCGCATATATAACCGCTGGCATGCTACTCTGTATAGGGATGGGGAATGGGATTAAAAGATTCCAGAAGAGAGTTGGAGAAAAAAAGATAAAAATAAATATGAGATGTCCGGGTGGACCTGATACTAATATATACAGGTGACATGGCGGGTAAATTTGGGCTTTTGTATATGTAGGGTGCAATTTTTAAAGCTTTCCTATTAGACCGATTTCTGATAGGTATTTGAACAATAAATCCAAAACCCGTCGCTGTTTTGAAGGGCCGGGCATTGGACGTAAGATGCTCGGTAACGTTAACGCTTCATGGCAAATCAAGTCCATTTGTTGCTAAAAAAATTGTCTCTCGTCGCTGTACGTGCGGATGCTTAGAAGAAACGACCGGAATTAACATTAGCTCATAGTGCTCTGGTCCCCTGAGAGACATACACCATATTCATCGAGGAAGTTCTGAAACTGTGCAAGACCGTAAACCCTCGAAAGTTAGAAGATAAGGTGGGACACCTCTTAAAGGGAATCGCCGAAGACGTATATAACTTCCTCGTGGGAAAAGACAATTTGGAAACCGTATCAAACGTGATACGGCACTGCCTTACCATTGAAACACTAAAGACTCGTGGAATTACACCGAAATTTGGATGGCTAGCTAACGTGACGACTGTGGCCCGCGTGGACACGAGTTCTCCAACAGGCTTATCGTCCACCGTTCGTCAGATCGTCCGTGAGGAGCTCATTCGACGCGAAGAACAAGCACGTTGTGTGGCGCCACATTACAGCTCCTGCGCCTTCCGAGACGCCGTTTATGCAATCTTCTCGACTCCTTGGCAGCACTACATAAACGCTGCGGATTTTAGCAGCTATAGGGACGGCCTGCATTATGGCCGGAGCGAACCATCCTATAACGAATATTTTGACCGAAGCCTTGATCAGCGCCCATGCCACGTTCGTTCTCAACGACCAGCCCTTGCCTATGACTTACAAGGCGAGAATATTCGTTACTCTCCGCGCACGGCTGCGGCAGAACATTCTTATCAGCCATCCGAAGTTCGCCCTATGCCAGTGTGCTACAGATGTGGCACACCAGGTCGCATAGCTAGGTATACTGTAACCAAAGCCAACCATCGGGGTATGGCAATCGATGCCGTCTACGTGGCGCAGTGGTCGCAGCTTGGACGCGCAGCGGCCAGGAAGCTCCGCTCCTGGAGGCCACTTCCGAGAAGACAGGCCACATTATTCCACCTAGGAAGCTACTTGGGAGAAGGAAGAACCGCAACTGTTCGCCTGCTTCCGATCGCACTCTGTCACCACCACCAGCTTTCCGGGCGTACCGATCACCATCTCTGCGACAGCATATAACGTCATCAACTTCGCGGCGCCACTTGACGCCACCCCCACCAGAAAACTAGACTGCAAAGCCGATGGAGCTGAGATGACAGTGACAAGAGCTTTATTGGAGTGTCCTGAGGAACTTGATAGGGGGGAACTGAAGGCTGCCCAATCAAGTTGGGGGCTCCTCCCACGACGGGACGGAGGTCGTGAATCTCCGCGAGGTCGCGGGCCCTCTAGAGGGCTTGTAGTTGGTTCGTGAAATCCGAGCTCTTCAGTAAGGCGTGCCACTTGGACTTGTATTGAAGGTGGGAGCCCGCGTTGTGCGGGCACAGCCAGAGCATGTGGTCGAAGGAGCAGCATCGCTAGAAAACTTTCGCTGCCGACTGATATGCCTCGAACTATTTTTATGCTGAAGAATATGGTTCGTGTGCTTGGCTTGGAATAGGGTTCGCGTGCTCGCAAACGCCCACCGGGTATAACGAGTCACCAAGGCTTTAGTCGACACGGGCGCAACTGCCTCCATCATGAGTCTGCAGTTTAAAAGCCTTGTGGGAGGCAAGATTATGTTTCGTTGGGACCAGAGCACTAGTTTTCGTGGAGTTAGCGGTGACTCGTTATACCCGGTGGGCGTTTGCGATGTGGATTTGTGCTTGAGCGCCCGACGTTTTGATCCTGAGTTTATTGTTCTTCCTCGTTCCATGCACGCCATTTTAGGCATCGACTTTTGCAATTGTGTGGTGCCAATGTTGACTGCCGAACGGGAGAACTCAGCGTGGACGGCAGTATTACATCCGTGATCTTGGAAGACCCGCCCAGCCAAGGAAGTGTGTTTTGTGTTTCAGAGGATACAGCTGTGTCCGCTTTGTCCGCAATCCGAGTTTCTGTTGTTTGTTCAACTTACAAGCCGTTTGATGCTGTAGTGGATCCTGTACATGTGAACTGCCTAAAGAAAGATGTGTTAGTTCCGCATTGCATGGTATCCGTGTTGAATGGATGCATAGGGCTATGGGTGATAAGCTGTTCTACTGAAGCGACGGTGCTACCTCAAGGCCTAAAGCTTGCATATTTCAAGAAGACTCGCCGCCAATACCTATGGCAGTGCTTACAGAACTTGCGCACACCGGAGAAGTCGGAGAAGATCCTTTGCCTGGTCGCTGAATCACTCGGTGACCATAAGCTTGAGGCGTTGATGGCCCTCCTTGCAAAACACTCCTCACTATTTGACTTCACGCACAACGATAGTCCTGCATCGATCCCTGCGTCTAGAGCTCCTCACCGCATCAACCGATTCGACAAAAACCCTATGGTGTGTCGCACGCAGAGCGCAAGATAATCAGCGATCAAGTCTAAGAAATGCTAAGCAAAGGATTCATCCAAGAATCATGTAGACCTTGGGCAGCATCAGTGATATTGGTGAAAAACAAAGATGGAACATGGCGATTTTGCGTTGATTACCGACGCCTAAACGCTATTACTAAAAAGGACGTGTACCGGCTTCCCCGAATTGACGACCCGATCGATTGCCTTTTTGCTAGCTCTTACTTCTCTTCTGTTGATCTGCGGGCAGGTTACTGTCAAATTCCTATGCACAGTGACGATAAGGAAAGAAACACCATTTGTAACCCCTGACGGATTATTTAAATTTAACGTAATGCCTTTCGGGCTGTGCAACGCGCCTGCAATGTTCAAAACGTTCATGGACACTATACTGCGTGGCTTGAAATGGAAAGTTTTCATGTGATACCTGGACGACGTTGTGATCTTCGGGAGAACATTTAATGTGCATAACAAGCGTCTGGAGTTGGTGCTGAACAGCTTGGAGAAAGCCGGCTTCGTCCTGAATTCGAAGAAGTGCCATTTTCGTGCGCGACAAGCTCTTGTGCTGGGACATCAGGTCGATAAAGACGGCATACGACCAGATCCACAAAAGACTGCGGCTGTAGAGGCATTTAGGGAACCTTACGGGGTCAAGGAGCTACGAAGCTTTTTAGGCTTACTTTTAGGCTTTCGCCGATTCAATGCTAGATTTGCCGACGTGGCCCATCCTCTTACGCGCCTTCTCGAGAAAGGCGTTCCTTTTGCGTGGACCACAGAGTGCGACTCTTCGTTTTGTCAATTAAAGTTCCTCTTGACGGCGCAGCCTATTAATCGCCACTTCGATCCCTCAGCACCAACAGAGATTCACACCGACGCGAGCGGCGTTGGCAACGGAGCTGTGCTTGTTCAGCGCAACTGCGGAAGTGAGCACGAGATATCGCAAGCTAGCCGCGGCTTGAGTCGGTCGGAGCGCAATTATACAGTGACCGAGCAAGAGTGCTCGATGGAGCAAGGGTGCAATGGTTTCGTTCTTACTTCTACGGGCGCCCCTTCACGGTGGTCACGGATAATCATTCACTGTGCTGGCTCGTGAATCTCCGGGACCCTTCTGCTCGACTTGCGCGTTGGGCACCACGTCTACAAGAGTACGATTTTGTTGTTTCGTACAAGAGAGGTCGACGGCACGCTGATGCTGATTGCCTCTCTCGGATGGCTCTTCCAACGACTGAATGCGACGCTGACAACTTCGATCAATACATTGCCCTTGTATCTGCGGAATTTCCTGATATGGGTGCCTTCATATCCGAACAGCAGAAGGACGACAGTTTGCAACCACTCTTCGCGACCACACACGACCCTTCAGAAAATAGCCGCTTTCGCCTACGTGACGGCGTCCTGCATAAGAAGAGCTACGCGACCACTGGCGCGCCCTACCTTTTAGTTGTCTCAAAGAGCCTCGGTATTCAAGTACTATGCGCCATGCACCACGATCCAACCTCGGGCCATCTTGGCTCTACAAGAACGCTCTACCGTGCTCAAAAGCGCTTTTAATAGCTGGCCCAAGATGCGTCACGATAGCGTGCGGTTTGTCGCCAGCTGCACCGAATGCCAACATTAGAAGTGACCCCCAAACACACCGCATGGTCGACATCAGCCAGTTCCGCCTTCCAGCGCCCTTTTCTGACAAGTTGGTATAAATCTCCTGGGTCCCTTCCCGCGATCCTCCAACGGCAATCGTTGGATTATTGTGTGTGTAGACCCCCTGACCCGTTAATGTGAGGCGGAAGCGCTGCCATCGGCAACAGCAACGTAAGTCACTATTTTCCTATTATATCCATCATCCTCCCACACGGACCTCCATGCATTACAATCAGAGATCGCGGGAGACAATTTACCGCAGATGTTGTTGAAGAGACCCTTCGTCTGTGTTCAGCTAGTTTCCGGCATTCGACGCCATACCATTCACAAACTACAAACTAATGGTCTGGTTGAACGTACAAACAGAACACTTGCAAACATGCTATCAATATATGTAGATTCCAAACATAAGAACTGGGACAGTGTCTTGCCTTTTGTCACCTAGGCATTCTACACCGCAAGACACGAGACCACCGGTTGCTCACCATTCTTTTCTCTTTATGCTCGTCCGCCTCGCTACATGTTCGACACCTTGTTTCCGTACTTCGCTCATCACAATGACTATATTACTAAGATCCTCTGTCGAGCAGAAGAAGCGCGACGCCTTGCTCGCCTCCGCACCCTGGCTTCGTAGGACTGATCAAACATCCGCTACGACGGCCGTCACCTAGATGTATATTTCGATCCTGGTGACCTTGTGTGGCTCTGGACGCCATTACGGAATTGCGGCTTCTGCCAGGAGTTCTTGGCCCACTATGTTGGACCTTGCGCTATACTCGAACGCCTTAGCGATGTCAACTATCGCATTGCACGCCTCACAAGCAATGGACGAAACTCGGCCAAAACCGAAGCCCCACACGATGCCCGCCGGAAGCCTTATAATCCATGAGCAACTGACTGACTTGCCCGGCGGGCTTCGTCTGCCAACGGGAAAATGTCACGAGCTCTCCTAAAAAAGGGCAGAAGGAGCGGGTATGACAAGAAGACGGAGGGTAGAGAAAGAGGACGACGACGTTGGGCTACCTTTGGACCGCTTCCGGAATAAAGGCCAACCGTCTCCCTTTATCTGCCTTCCATTTTTAGGTAAACTGTTTGCGCGTAACAATAATATAACAATGTATGAAAACAATCCCACGTACAACGCAGTATACACGGACGCAGCCGCGTATCCGAACGTACACCCGAACGCCAGCGACGCACAAAAGAACATCAAGAGGTACGCAGTGGCAATCAACGACACGAAATCCCAATTTACGGCATCCGATAGGGCAGCTACTCAGGCGGCTGCTGAAACTTTCGCAGTGGCAATGGCCCTCACTGAAGCAAAATGCAAGCAAAGGAGCGTCACCATAATAGACTCACAAGAAGCATGTCGCCTCCTTCCCAGTGGCCACGTGATCAAAAAAAGTCGCTCAATAATAGCGACGAAATCGTATGCTGCCCAGGTAACACAGGCCTTGAGGGGAACGAACTGGCCGATTCGCAAGCCCGAGGCATTATTAGCCGGGCCGACTCGGCTGGGACGGTCCCGGAAAGCCACCGTAATAACCCCCATCCAACGAATGCCCGAGAACTTCTTGCTCATCAGCGTACAACCTGTTGCGTTTCGCCTGCGACACGTGGTTTTGCCGGCGCGACTGCGGCGGGGCGGCAGACATTTTGGCCCGATCGTCGTCGCCGCAACACTCATCGCCAGGTGTTTCCAGGCGCGACTGCGGCGATGCGACCGCCTAGGGATCATCCTCGCATTCCAGTCATTGTGCCCGAAACAGGCGATGCCAAAGCAGGGATCTCATTCCAGTCATTGTGCCCGAAACAGGCGATGCCAAAGCAGGGATCTCGTTCCAGTCATTTTGCCCGAAACAGGCGATGCCAAAGCAGGGACCATCCTCTCATTACAGTCATTGTGTCCGACCGGCAGCGCCACGACAGGGTGCTACGAGATCGTGCTCGACATGGTGCTACGGCATCGCTACGACAGTGTGCGTCACCATTAGCCCATTGTACATTCACGTGCTCGTCTTTTGAGGGGTTCCTTCTTGCCCTCAACTGCGAGAGTATAAAAACAGCTGCCCCCGGACGCCAAAAGGAGGGCTCCGATTTCTTCTGTTGAGTGAAGTGCTCTCCCGTCTCTCTACTACGGTCAAACCTGACCGCCAACTCTTTGCGATGTTAAAATAAACAAGTTGTTTCGTTGTTACCAGTCGACTCATGCTTTGCCGGGACCTTCGGATGCTTCCAGTTGTACCCCAGGCCGCCAGGCCAACGCTACCCTTGGGGCTTGCGACCCAGGTACAACCACGGGCGTCAGCGCCGAGTTCCCATCCGATCGCTCCAGTGTCGCGATCCCAAACATCTGGTTGGCAGCGGTGAGATCGCCTACGACTTCAAACAACTGTCTGCCAGCGGTGAGATCGCGACAACGGAGGCCAGCAGCGAAGAGATGCAGTTGACTGTATGCTGAGCAGCTCAACGACGATCCGGGAGCAGTGCAACGAGCCCTGTGTGACGACTGGTTGCCTGCAGCGGAACGACTGCGCGGAATTCCTGCCTGCGAGGTTTGGTGAGTGCGGGACTTTCTTCTTCTGAGCTTTGCCAGGCTTTTTGTTAGTGTCAGAAACAGAGCTGGTAATTGTGGTTGTCGTTGCTGCCGGGTTAGTTGCGGCAAGACAATAGTAAGCAGTAGAGAAAGCAGCATTCAGAGCAGCCATGGATTTGAAGTCGTTGCGCAAACCGAAATTGTTGGAGCTTGCAAGAGAGTTGGGTCTGGATGTCTCAGACAAACTAAGAAAACCGGAACTGATAAAGGCTATTCTTGAGTTAGAGGCTGAGGATGACGAGCTGTCGGAATGCCTTGAGACCATTGAAGAGAGAGAGACTGCAAAAAGACAGGAGCGCGAACTTAAAGAGCAAAAAGAAAAAGAAGAGCGTGAACGTAAAGAACAGAAAGAGCGAGAGCAACAAGAGCGTGACCGTCAACACGCTTTGGAAATGAAGCGTCTTGAGGTAGAGATGGAACGCGCTCGTAATGGAAGTCAGGCACACGGTGCAGGAGAACGAGTATTGTTCAAAATGACTGACCTGATGCGGCCGTTTAAGCTTGGAGAGGACATTGGTTTGTTCCTGGTTAACTTTGAGCGAACGTGCGAAAAGCAGGGGTTCTCTCGGGAAACGTGGCCACAGCGCTTGCTCACTTTGTTACCCGGCGAGGCGGCCGACGTAGTCGCTCGCTTGGATAGAGAGGAAGCAGAGGATTTCGACAAAGTAAAATCGAGTCTGCTAAAAAAGTACCGGCTGTCTGCGGAGGCGTTCCGTCGGAAGTTTCGGGAAAATGAGAAAGGCAAAAGTGAGTCATATACAGAGTTTGCGTATAGGCTTATGTCAAACATGCAGGAGTGGCTCAAAGAAGAGAAAGCGTTCGGTGACCACGATAAAGTTCTGCAGTGTTTCGGGCTAGAACAGTTTTATAGTCGGTTACCGGAGAACGTGCGATACTGGGTCTTGGATAGGCCAGACGTTTGTACGGTGGCTAAAGCCGCTGAGCTAGCCGAGGAGTTTGTGACGCGTCGGGCTCGCGGAGCTAAGGACGGTCAAAAGAGTGAATTTGGCTCGAAGTTTGAGAGGCCGAAGTTCACACCCATGAGAGCAAAGGGGAACACGCGTAGTGCGGATGCGAGTGGAAGCAGTGCGACCGAACCTAAGGAGACGGCGGCAGCCGAAGCCGAACGCAGAAAGCGGTTCGAGATGAGGCGAGCGGGCGTTTGTTATACGTGCCAGAAGCCGGGTCACTTTTCGGCGCAGTGTCCGGAAACAACACCAAAAGTTGTGTTTTTTTCAATAGGCAGCACTGACGAGAACATGAAGCTTCTCGAGCCTTACATGCGAGACCTCCTCGTAAACGGGAAAGAGTGCCGAGTGCTTCGCGATTCCGCAGCTACGATGGATGTAGTTCACCCGTCTTACGTAGAACCCCATATGTTCACGGGCGAGTGCGCATGGATCAAGCAAGCCGTGGAAGCTCATAGCGTGTGTCTGCCGGTAGCAAAGGTGCTTATCGAAGGACCTTTCGGAGCGCTTGAGACGGAGGCCGCAGTGTCATCTATGCTGCCACCCCAGTACCCGTACCTATTTTCAAACAGGTCCGATCACCTCCTGCGCGAGAAGGGGCTTTTGTTTGGTGAAGCTAGTGTTCAGGCCTTAACCAGATCGAAGGTTCGGGAGCTCGCTGCAAAGGCGGTAGTTGCGGGGCCGACGTTATCAAACAACGAAAAAGGGTCAGAGGCGCAGCAAGCTGATATTCCGAGCACGCCCGAACTGAATAAACTTGAGTCTGTAACGTTAAAGGCGCCAGATACTGGAGAGGAAACGCCCGACGCGGGAAAGTTAGAAGAGCTATCTACTGATTTGCTCATCGCGCCTACGTCAGACGGACTTGATAGGTTGCTAAAAGTCAGCCGGACGGCTTTGATAGCCGAGCAAAAAAAGGATGGCAGCCTGGAAAACGTGCGCTGCAATGTCAAAGAAGGTATCGCCAGGAAAACTGCGCGTTTTGTGGAAAGAGGTGGAGTCCTGTACCGGAAGTATCTAGACCGCCGAGGAGTGGAGTTCGATCAGCTGGTCGTGCCTCAATGCTATCGTCAGGATCTGTTGCGCTTGTCACATGGGGGTTCGTGGTCCGGACACCTAGGAGTTAAGAAAACTAAGGACCGTCTCTTGCAAGAGTACTATTGGCCAGGGTGTTTTCGGGACGCAGACCATTTCGTGAGGACATGTGACACTTGTCAGCGGGGGGGCAAACCAGGGGACAAATCGAGGGCGCCGTTGAAATTGGTACCTATCATTACGGAGCCTTTTAGACGGCTCGTTATTGATACAGTGGGACCTCTGCCGGTAACAGCCACAGGGTACAGACACATTTTGACTGTTATCTGCCCAGCGACAAAGTTCCCTGAAGCAGTGCCGCTTAAAGAACTCAGCTCAGTTGAGATAGTTAATGCACTTCTGTCCATATTTGCGCGAGTTGGTTTCCCTGCGGAAATCCAATCAGATCAGGGCACAGTGTTTACTAGCGCTTTGACGACAACTTTTCTCGAAAGGTGTGGGGTAAAGCTGTTACACAGCTCAGTGTACCACCCACAGTCGAATTCCGTTGAGAAGCTCCACTCCGTCATGAAGCGCGTGTTGAGAGCGTTGTGTTTTGAACATCAAACTGACTGGGAGCTGTGTCTGCCTGGGGTGATGTTTGCTTTAAGGACCGCGCCGCATGCGGCTACGGGGTTTTCGCCAGCTGAACTGGTGTACGGTCGCTCGCTTCGATCTCCGCTTCGCATGCTTCGAGAATCATGGGAAGGTAGGGGCGACGACCCAGTCGTGGTGGAGTACGTGCTTAAGCTCCTCGAACGCTTAAGAAGGGCACAGGAGTTGTCAGGTGAAGCAATGACAAAGGCCCAGCAGAGGGCCAAGGTTTATTATGATCGGACAGCCAGGGCCCGTCGTTTTGAGGTGGGCGATGAGGTCATGATATTGCGTACATCGCTAAACAACAAACTAGACGTGCAGTGGGAGGGCCCAGCACGAATTGTTCAGAAACTGTCGGACGTTAACTACGTGGTAAGTCTGCCAGGAAAGCGGAAAGCACAGCAAGTTTACCACTGTAATCTGCTCAAACCTTATAGACAAAGGGAAGCAGTGGTGTGCATGATGGTAAACGTTCCTGAAGAGCTTCCGGTCGAGCTTCCAGGACTAGGCTCAGTGACGAACAGGGAAGACACCGGTCAAGTCATTAGTGACCTTATCAGTAAAGCACCGCTGTCGCCCGAGCAGAAAACCGAACTACACCAGCTATTACAAGAGTTTCAAGGTCTGTTCTCTGAGAGGCCTGGTAGGACTTCTGTACTTACTCATGATATTGAACTTACCTCCACAGAGCCAGTACGATCCAAGGCGTATCGGGTGTCACCCCGCCAGAGCGATATTATGGAGGCTGAGGTAAAGAAAATGCTACAGCTCGGTGTTATTGAGGCAGGTGAGAGTGATTATACCTCCCCTTTGATTTTAGTTGAGGTACCGGGCAAGGAACCTCGTCCTTGCGTCGACTACCGCAGGCTTAATTCCATCACTAAGGATCAAATTTATCCGATCCCTAACATCGAGGAGCGCCTTGAGAAAGTTAGTAGCGCTCAGTTTATTTCCACCCTAGATCTTGTCAGGGGTTATTGGCAGGTTCCACTTACAGAAGAGGCTAGTAGGTATGCGGCGTTCATTTCACCAATGGGAACATTCCGTCCTAAAGTGTTGAGTTTTGGTTTGAAGAACGCGCCATACTGTTTTTCAAGTCTCATGGATAAAGTGTTGCGGGGACAGCAAGAATTCGCTTTACCGTATCTAGACGACGTAGCGATATTCTCCGCATCCTGGTCTGAGCATATGGCACACTTGCGGGCAGTGCTAACCCGCCTGCGCGAAGCGGGCTTGACAGTCAAGGCTCCTAAGTGCCAGATAGCACAGGCCGAGGTTGTCTACCTCGGTCACGTGATTGGTCAGGGTCGTCGCCGCCCCTCTGAAATAAAAGTGGCCGCTGTGCGAGACTTTCCGCAACCGCGCACCAAGACCGATATTCGGTCGTTCTTGGGTGTCGCCGGCTACTATCAGAGGTACATCCCTAGGTACTCTGATATCGCGGCTCCCCTGACGGATGCTCTAAGAAAGACAGAGCCTCAAACAGTCGTCTGGGACGAGACCAAGGAAAGAGCTTTTAGCGCCCTAAAGAGTGCCCTAACAAGCCAGCCTGTGCTACGATCGCCAGACTATACAAAAGGGTTCGTTGTTCAGTGCGATGCTAGTGAGCGAGGCATGGGCGTTGTACTGTGCCAACGGGAAAATGGAGAAGTAGAACACCCCGTCCTGTATGCTAGTCGTAAGCTGTCCAGTCGTGAGCAGGCGTATAGCGCCACCGAGAAAGAGTGTGCGTGTCTCGTGTGGGCCGTTCAGAAATTGTCATGCTATCTAGCCGGCTCAAGGTTTATCATTGAGACGGATCACTGCCCTCTCCAATGGCTGCAGACCATCTCTCCCAAAAATGGCCGCCTCCTGCGCTGGAGCCTCGCTTTACAACAATATTCCTTTGAGGTGCGTTACAAAAAGGGGAGTCTCAACGGTAACGCCGATGGCTTAAGTCGAAGCCCCTAACGTAGGAATCAGCCTCAAAATTGTTTGTTACTGATGTTTTTCTTCCTGAGGCAGGATTTTTTTAACATATTGCTTTTGTTTAGTGTTTCAAAGTGATGATATGCTTTCTAGTGCAAGTTTTCAATTTGTGGACGCGTTCTGAGTGATGCTAGACTACTGTAAGGAACTAGGCAGTGGTATAAAAAGGGGAAAGAGCCTGGCAGGGCTTAGTGAGGGTTGTGCCGTGCTTGCTGACTGAGCGGTTGAGTTTCAGCGTAGTTCTAACGCTTACCGGGAACGAGAACAAAAATGTGAACTCTCCCGAAGTCACTTTGCAGTGTCCCGTGCGAACCTGAACAAGAGAACGAGGCCTTCTCTGTGCGCTGCGCTCAAGAAACGTCGAGGGACGCCCGACTTCGGTTATGAGCATCATCGAGCGACATCCCTCCGGACAGCGGATGCAGTCCCCTGTCCATCGGGATCTCCTTCCCCCGGCGGGGCGGTCTGTTGCGTTTCGCCTGCGACACGTGGTTTTGCCGGCGCGACTGCGGCGGGGCGGCAGACATTTTGGCCCGATCGTCGTCGCCGCAACACTCATCGCCAGGTGTTTCCAGGCGCGACTGCGGCGATGCGACCGCCTAGGGATCATCCTCGCATTCCAGTCATTGTGCCCGAAACAGGCGATGCCAAAGCAGGGATCTCATTCCAGTCATTGTGCCCGAAACAGGCGATGCCAAAGCAGGGATCTCGTTCCAGTCATTTTGCCCGAAACAGGCGATGCCAAAGCAGGGACCATCCTCTCATTACAGTCATTGTGTCCGACCGGCAGCGCCACGACAGGGTGCTACGAGATCGTGCTCGACATGGTGCTACGGCATCGCTACGACAGTGTGCGTCACCATTAGCCCATTGTACATTCACGTGTTCGTCTTTTGAGGGGTTCCTTCTTGCCCTCAACTGCGAGAGTATAAAAACAGCTGCCCCCGGACGCCAAAAGGAGGGCTCCGATTTCTTCTGTTGAGTGAAGTGCTCTCCCGTCTCTCTACTACGGTCAAACCTGACCGCCAACTCTTTGCGATGTTAAAATAAACAAGTTGTTTCGTTGTTACCAGTCGACTCATGCTTTGCCGGGACCTTCGGATGCTTCCAGTTGTACCCCAGGCCGCCAGGCCAACGCTACCCTTGGGGCTTGCGACCCAGGTACAACCACGGGCGTCAGCGCCGAGTTCCCAACAACCGATCGTACCAGCGGTGCGATCCAAACAAACCAGAAAAAAAAACAGATCGGAAGCGGACAGCTGGCGCAAAATGTAGACCGGGGTATTCTCCCACCTTAAATTACAATATGCCATGTTCCCTACTCGCTACAGGCCCGACTGCCCGTGGTGCGGTGGCATACCAACACTGCAACACATTACATGGCATTGTGAATCACATCCGCTCGATAAAACACGCCACACAATGGAGCAATGGGAGGCACAGGAGGAGGAGTAGATTTTAATGGAGAGAAAGGAGGGGAGGTCGGCCTGGAGAGCGTGTCTCTAGCCTGCTACTCCTCACTGGGGAATGGGGAAGTGCAGCTAATCAGCTCACACCTGGGGGGACAGAAACCCTTCATAAGACACGTCAAGCGGGTGGCCGAGGCCAGTGGGGCCTTGGACTAAAGGGGCTCGGACTATTGCACGTAAACCCTTTTAGGCAATAAAAGTATATATCTCTCTAATACAGCAGTTGGTGTTATCACTGCGTGTGTGTAGTGTTGGCGCCCACGCCCCGCCGTGTGCCTCTGAGGTTGGTAGGTACTAGATGCGGCGAGAGCACGTTCACTTCATCTGGTCAAATGTGCCCTATGAAATGACATTTAGCAGATATACTCAAATCTGCTTAACGCTATGCAGGAGGACTCATACTGTATATGGCAAATGCTCGGCATTATCCAAAAATAGATGGAGCCTGAAAAATTGGAGAGTCATGTGCTCACGACGACTGCTGATATTGCAGTCGGCGCGAGCTCTATAGTGCAGCTACCATTGCTGCGCGTGAGCTGAAGTGTTTCCTGCTGGGCGCAGATGGAGCTTTGTTGAAGTTCATGCCAGGCACGGAGGGCTCATATGAGTGATTGAACGCCGTTACCCCACGAGAACGACGGCGAGCTCCATTGCGGCACTATCATGACGCCGACGGTCATGGCAGTGCGCCAAAGACATGGTAAAAGCTTGCACGGTTCGCTACCTGGCGGTGTATGAAGGCTAACGTACGCAAATACATGCGAAGATGCCCTTTCTGACAAGCAAAGAAGCAGTGAACTGTAAAACCACTTAGATTGCTTCAGTACTGAGTGAGCACCAAACCCGGGAAATACTGGCGTTTTGAGCAACCGCAGCCTTGCGACAGCAAGCTCAAGCCAAAACGCGGCTCGCGACCGAGCGTATCGATATGTTGGATTCGAAATGGGAAACCAAGCCTCCAAGTTTAATCTCCTGCTCCCTGAATCTAGCACTGGCTTTGCTGCTAGTCTAGCACTCTAATGGGTGGGACGACCCCAAGTCGAAGAGAAAATCTGCCGACTCAACTGCAAGCTGAAAAGGCAGTAATTGCGTGGACTCAGCGGGCCTATTCATGTCACGGAGTTCAGGCGGTATTTCCCATGGTAGGCTTCGGCAATATGTGAGGGGCACCTATTACGAAATTACGCTCTAACGAATAAGCCGGTGGCAGAGGCCCCAGGCATATGCACTGAACTCGGAGTCGAAAAAGATAGGGACGGACCACCGCCTGCCTCCGACAAATCCCCCAGAGTCGCAAAATCGTTGATTTGGAAAAGCAAGCTAAAACACATCGCAGAAGCCAGTCTCTGCAAAGCTGCCGTCTCTTATTAAAGAAAATTGTATAGAAAATGTAAAAGCCGGCCGCCGTCCGTGCCCCGGAGTCTCAAAAGGAACACAAAAAGGGAACGAGCACTCAAGCCGGTCCAACTCTGTTTCGCAGACAGCCAGCATTGCCCTGGCCAGGAGAGAAAGACCATTCACTGACCCTATTTTGCCTGAGGAAAGGGCTTTCGGAGTGCAACACCGCGCCGAAGGAGGGAGGTCGCCGCTCAACGCTTCCCCCTCGGGTCTGGCATCGTCTGCACGGCATTTCGAAAAGGAGAGAACGGCGGACGAGAGACAGCGCCCGAGGCGACGGGCCGTTGTCACAGGCGCAGTCACGGCCGTAAGGCTATGGTGCCACCTTCGTTGGCAAGACCGACCAATGCATCATCACATAAAACCGCTGTTGCCGAAACGGGCGGGGCCCTACTGTTGAAGCGACAATTCATCGCGGCGCCAAGCGTATAGCTGGAAGATCCATCGCAATCAGACATATTAACCACCAGGGACCAAAAGGTCACAAAGACGGCGACTGGCTCGTCGTCATCAGAGAGGAAGGAGGTAACCTTAGCGCGAATTTGTGCTAACCTGTTGTCACATGAAGTCAGGTGGCATAAGGCCTGATGGAGAGAGGTGTCTTCGAAATAGCGGAATTTGATTGCTTTTCCCACCGCAAGGATCAGTGACATGCCCTCGCACGACTCCCTCTTCCCCCCCCTCCCCCTGAACGACATCGACCGACTGTTGGTGAGAGCAGGAATTGACTGAAACCCCCCGCGTCCGTAAAAGGTTTCAAGGAGACGACTACGCGATAAGGAGCTGTAATCGGCGTCTTTCAAGGCAACTATGACCAAGAACACTGAGCGACGACGGACGCCGGAGACCACAGAATACTTCCGCTTCTTGCTGTCCTGCCTCCTTGCTGCTTTCAAGCGTCCCGGAAACCAGCGCGTTTTGTTGGGGAGATCCACTAAAGTATTTGGCACTGTGTAAGTGGTCGCGTTCGCGGCCATGCGCTGGTGTACCTCCGGCGCCGGCAGCAACGAAGTGCGCCCGGAACCTATAGGAAGCACATCGTGTGGGCCGCTTTTCGTCCGAGAAGAAGCGGCCTAACAAAGCCAAATTTTCCAATGAGAAGGAAGTTGAACTGGTTCTGAGCCGCGGCCATAAGTTGAAAAACACTAACTTGAGCATCTCGCGAGATTACTCTGTAGCAGTTCGCGAAATTCGACGGAAACTTCTCCAGTGCTCGCGAACTTTGAAGAAAGACGGAGATCGAGTACGTCTTGTTTTCAACAAACTGCATTTGAGCAATGAAATTTACGAGTGGAATACCAATGAAGGTCAGGCTGTTCTTGTTTCCCGGCGCAGGAATGAATGATGTTCCTCCTTTGTTTCCTTAAACTCAGGTTCATCTACCAGCTCACCAGTAAAGTTGCATTGTAGCACTGATAATAAATTTTCCTTTTTGTACACCAATGCGAGAGGTGTTGTCGCTAATGGTATTGCACTCTCATCGCTCATCGATTCATTCCAGGCTTCTTTGGTGTTACTGACCAAGACCTGGCTTAACGACACATAACAGCATCTTTACGAGTGAATCCACTTTCAAGTTTTTTCGATGTGATAGAGAACAGCGTAGAGGGGGCGGTGTGCTCATCGCGATAAAGGAATTCATTGCTGTGCCCATCATTATCGATTCTTTTCATGAATGTATTTGGATTTCCTTGAAGGGTGCTGCATTTGCTGTTATCATTGGCGTTTTTTACCGTCCACCCGACATGTCTGGTGCGTTTTCCGATGAGTATCATCGGGTGCTGAGCGAGGTGTGCGCGCTTTTTCCAAGGTTGGTAATTATCATATTTGGTGATTTCAATTTTCCAAATATCGATTGGTCGACGCTGTCCGTATCGGCCACGAATGCGGCCGCATATACCTTTCTCAGCACTTGTCTTGACTTTTCATTAACCCAACTTGTTAGCCAACCAACACGATCCACTAAAACTTCTGCCAATATACTAGACTTATTTTTACCTGACAATCCTGATATATTTTCCGACGTAACTCATGAATAAGGCATCGTTGACCATGATGATGTAACTGGATGCATTAATTTTTGCGTGAGCGAAAGAGCAATTACCAAAAAGAAAAGATGTTACGGTAAAAGCCAATTTCGACGCAATTAACAATGAATTAACAACATTTTCAGATTAATTTCTTCATGATTTTCATTCACGCTCCATTGAACAAAACGGGCCCTCTTTAAAACCACCCTTAGTTCACTCACTGACACGTTCATTCCTATGTTATCCATTTCCTACAAAAGCAGTTCTCCTTGGTTTACCAATAAGCTGTGGCGGCTTAATAACAAAAAGAAGAGACTGTACAGGCAGGCAAAACTGTCTGGTCTCGCGAGTGCCCGTGTTAAACACAGAGCGTGTGAAAAGGCTTATAAGGCATTGCTAAAATCTTTTTCTCATTATTTACCATCCATGCTAAAAAATAATACTCGTCGCTTTTGGGCGATGCAGGATTCAAAAAGGCCGTATATCTACACTGACTCACGCGCGGCCGTCAGGGCATTCGCTACGGGAATGGTTGCGAAACAGGTGGAGGTGATTCTGAAAAACAAGTCCAGAACTAATTGTGACCCCATGCATTATATTATATGGTTCCCAGCTCACATGGACGACAACGTGCTGCCGGGCCACCCGAACCCCTATGAAATTGCTCACCGCCGTGCGCGAGAATTAACGCGCCGCGACGGCGATGGGGCTACATTGGATCCGGAGGAGCTCGGCCACAGCGACCCGTTATTAACATTTCACGAGATCGTCTCCCATTATAAAGAGGAACGCAGGCGCTTCCCGCCTCCGCATCCAAATCTATGCAGATCACAATCCATCAAGCTTAGGATGCTTCATACGAGGTCATATCCCTCGCGAAGTTTCTTAAGCAGGATTTATCCAGAAATTGACCGACAGTGCCCGGATTGTGGGGAGGTTAGCACTCTACCTCATATGCTCTGGCAGTGTCCTGCGTTACGGGATACGTCCCGCACCAGCGAACGGGACTGGGACGAGGCCATATCTAGCACGCAACTTAAGCTCCAGTCCATGGCCGTCCAGAGGGCCCGTGAAAGAGCGGAGAGGCTTGGCCTCCCGATTCCGACATGGGAGCAGCCAGCGGCGAGCCGGGGGCCCCAACGGGACTCCACGGGCTAGTCCCTCAGGACCTGAATAAAAGTTCATTGTCTGTCTGTCTGTCGTCGCTTTTGGCGTATTGTGAACCCTGGAATTCGAGCCGACATCAGTCTTACTGATTCTTATGGTGTTCCTATCCCCGGTTCAGATTGAGCTCAACTTCTTAATGATACCTTTGTAACAATTTTCACTCATGAAAACGTTAACTCATTGCCATCTTTAAAGACATTAGTGGAAACCACAATGCACGAGGTAGTCATCAGTGAGCCTGGTGTTTTATCTCTACTAACCAATCTTAAAGCGTCATCTAGTGCCGACCACCTGGGTTTAAATAATACAATTTTAAAGAATACATCGCATAGTATTTGCGATGTATTCTATGTTCTCTATGTTAACCGCTCTATTTTCCCAGTCACCGTCAACTGGTGGTATTCCTAATGACTGACGCATTGCTAAAATAATACCCATATTCAAATCATCTGATCGTGCTTCTCCGCTTAATTATTGTCCCATCTCCGTAACCAGCATTATTTGTAAATTACTCGAACTTATCCTACACAGTCAAGTCATCAATTTCCCTGAAGACCATAACATTATTTTCAACCATCAGCACGGTTTTCGCAAGGGCTGCTCATGCGACACCCTACTTGCCGGATTTATTAACGACATACACGCACCGATAGACGCTGGGTTTCAAGTAGACGCAATATTTTCAGATTTTCCTGAGGCATTTGATCGTGTTCCGCATCATAGGTTGTTACTTAAACATTAACAGCTTAACATTCATTCTACTATTACTATATTGCATGGATCACCGATTTGCTCCCATCTAGAATTCGGTTTACATCAGTTAACAATTCCAACTCATGTTATGCTAATGTTACGTCTGGAGTTCCACAAGGCAGCGTACTTGAACCTTTACTCTTTCTTATTTATATTAATGATTTACCCAGTTGCGTATCATCGAAAATCAGACTATTCGCAGATGATTGTGTACTTTATCGATGCGTAACAAGTAACTCTGATAGCCACTTACTACAAACTGACCTGGAGGCAATAAGTGGATGGCGTTCGAATTGGTAAATGTTATTAAATATTTCCAAAACTAAACTCATGTCTTTCACCAAGAGGCCAAGAATTCCAACCACCTGCTTCCTTGATAACAACACTGTGGAACTCGCCACAACTAACAAGTACCTTGGCATCAATCTTCAATCAAACTTATCATGCAATTATCATATTAATCTTATCCTTGCCTCTTCAAACCATACTCTTGGACTTATTAAACATAACTTAAAAGAAGCCCTAATGCATGTTAAAAAACTAGCGTTCACAACATTAATCCGTCCTAAACTAGAATACGCGTCCGCCATTTGGGATCCCGAACAAACTTATATTATCAGTAACGTCGAAACCTTGCAAAACCGTGCTGCGCGATTTATTTTTTCAGATTATTCACGTTACACTAGCGTCACCTCGTTAAAGAATAAAGGTGACTTGGACAACTTAGCACTTCGCCGTGAAATTTCTCGCCTATCACTTTTCCATAAGCTTTATCACCAGCCATCACTTCATGACGATTTCTTTCAGTCACCACCAATTATCTTTCCTCGTCGTGAGCATCTATTCAAAGTCAAACGCATCAACTGCCAGTAATCCCATTATGCATATTCGTTCTTACCGCGCATAATAACTGAATGGAACGCCTTACCATCAGACATTGCCACGGAACCAGACTTGTCTAAGTTTCAAGATTTAATTTGCTCACGACTTGTCAACTAATCTCATTATTATTTTGGGAATTTTGCGGTGTTTTCGATGTTTGTTGCTGTTTGCTTTTCATTGCATTTGCCTTATGTTCTCCTAATATGCACTAATGTTTTCTCTGTAATAATTATGACCTAATTATCCTGTATATTACCTTTCTTTCACTCTATTATTACTTTTGCTATATTCGCTTGTTTTTTATATAATCTATGACCAGTGCCTGTGATCGCCCTCCCCCTGCCCCCCCCCTGTAATACCCTCGTAATGAGGGCCTCTGGGGGAATTTTTGAATAAATAACAATAAAAGAAAAATTCCTGTAGCGCCTAGGTAGGGGCTAGACCGTGTGAGATGTTGTTGGCAGGATACGCTTACACATTTGTGCATGAGCCAGCTCGACCAACAGTCCACTTCACCAACATACCCTTTCTATTGCGATAGCAATTATGTGGACACTCCAGGCGCATTTCTGCCGTCGGCGTTGACGTCGCTGTCGCCGGGACCATCCGTATAAATTCCAAGGGCGATAACACCATCCCCGCGCATTGTATGCTGCATGTACGAGTGAAAGCACAGGAGGGAAGCCGGCGTTCGCGGCCCAATCGGGCGCGCGCGAAGGAAGGAAGCGGAGAGTAAACGCGCCGTCTTCCGTCACGCGAAAGGCCGGGGAGGTGGGCAGGTGGGAAGTGGGGCGGCTCCGGCAGCAACTGCTCATTTCGCGACCGGCCGCAAGGGGAACTGACGATCGCGGCTCAATTTCGCGCGCCGTATATGGAGGAAAGCGGGGAGGCAGTGCGGGCGGGAGCGGGGACGGCTTTGACTCCGCCAACAATTGCGTACTTTGCACGGCCATGCGGGGTCGCGCTTGCCGTGTATTGAAAGGCATCTGCAGACGGCTCATACTTTTGTGTGCGCCATGTTCTCGTCGCTCTTGCGTTGAAGCCGTAGACCGCCATGACGATGACTTCGCTAGCTGCTGCTGCCGCGCTTGCTCACACCAACATTTTGACAACGAGTGTCCGCGTTCAAGTGTGACGTATTCATCTCTGCTTGTGCGCGCTGACACCATGCTTGTTAATTCAGGAAGAAAACGAATATTTTCAGGTTTATACGGCCGATAAGACTACTATCCTTACTTCATATAGTTGTCTACTAATTTGCTATCGCAATCGATGCTTCTCCTTTCGGGCGAAACTGCGACTTTATGCAATAGCGGCACAGCGACACACAACTTTCACTAAACACAAGACAAACATGATTTTGTGCCTAGTGGTGCATTCTGCCACTTCTTTGTGGTCCAAATCTGTAAATTTACAGAGTCTAGACGATTTTTCATTTGCTTAAAATACAACACGCACATTATACCACTGTGCAAATCTAACTCAAATGATGCGACAAGGTGTGCACATGTGGAACCACAGCCGTTTTATTCTTCTGCCCTGTCGGTCCCTACATGGTAGACGCCCACTACGCGCTGGGCACGCCCTGCAGGAGTAGAATAATGTTTTCCAGTTCAGTCCAAACTCTCTACGAGATGCTTGCCTAAGTCAGGGCTCACTGCCAAGCAAATTTTCAAGTACGGAAGGATGATTGGGAGACCTCGCGTAAGTTAAGCGGAATGATTGTCTAGTAAGACAGAGTAATTACGTTAGGACACGACTTGTTAAAATCATTACTATACTTCTCCTAACTAGATTTTAACGTGCAGAGCCATAATGATGCGATGATTTGTTAGCACGCCGATCTACATCCAGTGCATGTTTCCGTCAGTAAACGTTATAGTTTAAGGACCAGGAATGCACCACAGTTACCAGCGACGATTTCATGCGTGGTTGCCTGCGGAAACTAAGATTCTTGAAAGGTGGTTCATACATTTTGTGCAACATCGCACGAGAAAACTATGACGTTGTCAATTAAAACCAGTTTGTCGTCGACGAATTCAAAAACTTCGGAAGCGTCATATTCCTTGATGTGAGTGAATAGGCCTTTGTTCAGTTACCAAGTCAGGCAAAAACACTCCTCCCGACTCACGCACATCCGAGCGCAATTAAATAGCAAGTAAATTTAAGAAGTGGCTCACAGAAAGCCCAGCACGGTTTTGAAAATAATTCTCACCACGAGTGTCAATCTTTCATCCAGCACACTTCAAAATTGGGTCTATGAGCGTGTTCGCGTATACATTCACAACCTCTTCGAAATATTTTGCCATACAGAGATCATGCACAACAAGACAATTAATCTTCTCTTCTAAGAAGCATCCAATTTGTCTTTGCCACATTTATTTTTCTGAAACAATAATGCTTAAAAAAAATCAACATTATGCGTTCTTGCGACAAAAAAAAAAAAAACGCCTTACGGCAACTTGTTTCATTTTAAATCAACTTTACTAGTCGCGACAAAGAGAGTTTTGAGCGAAGCACTATGAATTTGTTTGTTTATTTGTTTATCTAGTCAGGAAATTAACTAATTACACAGTGACTGTATAAGTTAATTATTGAAGTATCAATCGATTGATTAATCATCAATTGAGTAGCAATTAATAAGTTATTTAGTTAGTTAGTTAGCTAGTTAGTTGGTTAGTTGGTTAGTTAGTTGGTTAGTTAGTTAGTTAGTTAGTGAGTGAGTGAGTGAGTGAGTGAGTTAGTTAGTTAGTTAGTCAGTCAGTCAGTTAGTTAGTTAGTTAGTTAGTTAGTTAGTTAGTTAGTTAGTTAGTTAGTTAGTTAGTTAGTTAGTTAGTTAGTTAGTTAGTTAGTTAGTTAGTTAGTTAGTTAGTTAGTTAGTTAGTTAGTTAGTTAGTTCATATACGTCACTGGGTCCTCGCAGAACAATAAAGAAGGGGAAGAACATATTTATCAATTTTAACTTTCACAAAAGAATACTGTAAAGAAGGACACGCCATCATAAGAACTTACTATATCTCTCTAATACTGACACTAAAATGAATACTATAAAAAAGAACATGTAACCATTGGAATCACCGTATATAACTGTAATATAAGGTGACCGAAATTCTATGAACGAATACGTGGCCTGTTAAATATGACGAATTTGTTTAGTAAATTGGTTGTTTAATTCTGTTAGAAATGGTACGCTTGTAAAAGGCTCCAAAATCTTTTCAGCAAGACCGTTCCATTCCTGACCAAGGCTGGACCCTATGGCCAGGCAGTTTGTGGGAACTCATAAATAAAGTCTGGGATTGCCGGCGTAAACTATAGCCTTTTATTCACTCTGCATCGTTTCAGCCAAAACTGATGTTTATACAGCTGTAATGTTTTCTACCCGCCGTGGTGGCGTAGTGGCTTTGACCGCGGCGGCCGCATTTCGATGGGGGCGAAATGCAAACACACCCGTGTACCGTGCATTGATTGCACGTTAAAGAGTCCCCCACTGCGGCGTGCCTCTAATCATATCGTGGTTTTCGCGTGTAAAGCTCCAGAATGTAATTTAAGTTGTGTGTGTGTACGTGTGTGCGTGCGTGCGTGTAGGTGTGCGCGTGTGTGTGTGTGTGTGTGCGTGCGTGCGTGTAGATGTGCGGGTAGGTGTGTAGGTGTGCTTGTAGGTGTGTGTGCGGGTGCGTAGGTGTCCGTGTAGCTGTGTGGGCGGGTGTTTGCGTGTGTGTGTGTTTAGTTTTCCTATGCTCAGTTGTGGCCAAGTTTTCAATGACAGACGGTTCTTAAAAAGAAAGTTTTCGGAATCTGGCGCTAAGGGGCCGAATTCACAAAGCGTTTCGTTCACTAAGGTATCTGTTTGGGCGTCTTGGTATGGCATGCAAAAGTGTTCTTAAGCTGATGTCTGATCACCTTTGTTAATATTGTGTTCAATATTTAGTGGTGCAATAACTGTTATTAAACTTTTATTCGTATTCAGTCCCGAGAGAAAGAGAAAGAGTTAACAAAATTTTTTCGATTGCTGTAGATGTTGGCTGTGGTATAGGCATGACATGCTGTTTCAGATTGATTGTTGATGCATGAAATGACCCACTCATATACAGACAGATATCGGATTAATATGAGTAATCTTATGTTTCCTTTAAAAACTTCGAATATAGTCTCAAAATAAGGGTCTCAAATAATTTTTACGTAATTGTGCATCAAAATGCATCTCTAAAGAAAAAGGAAACTTGATAGATCTAAAAGTGTTACATGAAACCTACCTTTGGTGTCACGTTGGGCTGCACCCCTGTCACTATGTCTACTTGGCCCCTAACTAAACTTCTGAACAAAACTTCATGAAATGGGGGAAATTTGCTACCAAATATTGTCGAGGTACAATTTTTCGCTGCTGGCTATGAAGGAATAAGCCTTAAGCGTCGAGTTGCAAAACGTCGCTTTGAGCTAGGCCTTCTAGATACGATTCCTACAGGCTCGATGTCCTTTAGAACCGTCGTCATCATGATCACCATCCCATTTAATGAACATTGCAGGGAGAAGGCTTCCCTCAGAGATCCACAATCACGGCTTTCGTGCATTCTCGGATACCATCCTACGCATTAAGAAAAATTGCGCCCGTAACGGTGATTTCTTATTTCTATAACTACACTCTAAGAAAAGTTTCCATCCTTTGGGGTGTATATTTGCCCCACAACGATAATCGTCATCTGTCTTGCCCGCATTTTCTTTCTTGAAAACACTGCACTCGTTACTTTTCTGTCGAGAATGATCTGTCATGCTGATAACGCGCATGCCGTTCGTGACTTGGAAGTACCGGCCTCGCAGCGTTGAAGAAAGGAAATGAGGACAAGACAGATGATGATTAACGTTGTGTGGCAAACATACACCCCAAAGGGTGTAAATTTCTCATAGAGTGTGTGTCCCTTACATTCCTAAAAAAATTTACATCCTTTGGGGCTTATCTTGTCCCAGATCAATAATCGTCATCTGTATTGGCCACATTTCCTTGCTAATTAACGCTTAGATTCCCAGTAAATGGAAGTCACGAATGGCTTGCGTGTTATCAGCGTGACACAGCATTCTCTACGGGAAAGTAGCGAGCGCTGAGTTTTCGGGAAAGAAAATGCAAACAAGGCAGATGACGATTATTATTGTGGGACAAGATAAGTCCCAAAGCGCGCAAACATATTGAAGAGTGTGCACCCATATAAAAGGGTGTTAGAGCGAACCGTCATGAAGTACACCTATATAAAAGGGTCATTTTTTGGGATTGCACAATTTCCCCAATGGACGTGTTGCCTAAATGCGCACGACGTCTGCTATTTACCGCAGTATATTTTATCATGTCTCTAACCTAGTGTTTCGGATGTCCACTGAAGTAATCGCGAAATGGTTTCCGAGAACCTTAAGAAAATGCGACGAAAAAAAAAACAGCAGCCAACACTCTACTAGCATTCCACCTGCGGACTTAGAAAGAGCGAGTCGTAAATGTTCCCGCTCGGCTGCTCCACCGACGCTGCCACAGAAAATAATACAGCGCCCAAATAGTGCGCTGGCGCCTCTGGCTAGTACAATACGCTGACGCCACGCTCTTCATTTTATCTATAGACAGTGTTAAGGCAAAACAGTTTAAGCGCAGCGAGCAGCAATACCTGAAAGTCACGAAGGAGAGAGGAGAGCAAAATAATTGTGACCCCACTTTACGAAAGGGCCGTGCCATCTTCACAGTAAATGCTATGCTTTTGTCGGTAGTAGAAAGCCCAGCTTGTACCTGCGAATGTTTATTCCAACTGATACCGCATAAAACAGCGTAAGACTTACTGATCATAATATTGCGCGAGCACCGACGCTACGCCTTCAAAAAATACACGCGCCTGAAGAACTATCCTGAAGAACTACGATTGACTGATGCGATATGACTCGCTGACGTTTGGTAGCTGATCTGTAAACGGCACCGATCTTAAGGAATTTAAATAAACCCAGTGTATGGAAGCAAAAATCAGCATAAAAGACAAGAGTCAGCTTGTACTCTCCACTACCAGGGATGCCATACACGAGTGAAGTATAGCTATATGGCATCCACACCCTACTGTGACCATTTGACGTCCTCGAACAACCACTTGGCGCAAACCGCCGGGAAATAAACGTCTTTTTACTTGCTTGAATTGTGTAAGCGCCCACAACCTTAAATTCTGCAAGGGGTATGTTTCGCACAAAACACCCTCCTAGCA
Source organism: Dermacentor variabilis (assembly GCF_050947875.1). Lineage (NCBI taxonomy): Eukaryota > Metazoa > Arthropoda > Arachnida > Ixodida > Ixodidae > Dermacentor > Dermacentor variabilis. The sequence continues at coordinate 49,812,343 of NC_134571.1, read as the reverse complement.
CCCTGAAGTCAATGAAAGCGTGCAGTAACGGGGTTTTCCTAACGCGTACAACCATTATCAAAATTTTCAATATAAGTAAGGATGCCAATAGGGTTTTCCGACCTCAAATCCAACCTCGAGCGTGTTATTTTTCTTAAGGCACAGGCCTGCAAAAATTTCCCGATTTTATCGGAACGCCTAGATTTCTGTCGTGCTCGACTGCGCTTCCCATTTCTAGTGCGTATCCTCCATAACGTCCCTCCTGTTCCGAACCCTATAGCTTCACAACGGCGATTGACCAGCAATGGCTCGTTGACTCTGCCGAGGCGGTGGATACTACCGATGGAGCTCCGTAGGAATTAGGCCTTCAAAACACTGTTACCACGATTATCTGAAAAAGTTTATTCACTCGTTCCCTTGGCACCCGTTTTGTAACTCTAATAAACCACCCGTTATCCGTGGTACCCCATTACAATTATGGCCTACCCAACTCCATTTATTCTTCTTTATCTCAACTAGAATAGCAGCTTCCGCCCGTTTCCTCCCTAATTCACACCGGTGTTTTCGTGTCTATAAAACACAATACGCCTGCCTTTTTTGTTGCGTCGCTGGTTGCACTTCTACTCAAACCTCTTTGTTAAGCTCCAAGTTTCTGCGCCATATATTTCTACTTGTAGAACACACTGTTTGTACAGTTTTCAGCGCGAAATGCTTTTTAGCTCCTGTTGCCGGCGACCTTCAATTGGCATTGAGCCAAAAGCCAGAGCCGTTATCCGGCCACTCAAGCGACAACATCCGGGCAAGTTGCGAGAAGAAAACGAGGTCATCTGGACAACCAGTCAAAACCTAATAAAATGCCGTCTCTGCCCCCCAACCCTTTGTACAGTACCGCATTACAAACGCTAGTTCCTGCCGGAACAAGTTAAGAAAAATATTGCTTCCGAGTTCTTCCTAAAGTTTGTTCACAATATCACTCAAGCTGTAACTTCAAGCACGCTGAAGTTTTATTTGTCATTTCCAAAAGGGATGCTCAAAAGGCCGATAGAGGGCACCATACACTTCATTATCATCTTTTAGAGCTGAGACAGGGTTACCTGTGCTCGTTTGAAAGCCAGCGGTCCGTGAGTTCCGTGGCGCGGGTTTTGTGTCGCCTCGAGAGATGGCGCCACTTCACGCATTTTAGAGCGCAGCTCTTTGGCGTCCGTTCCTGGGTTTCGCGCCGTCGTCGGCGTTGTCGTCGGCCTCGTAACCAGCTCCGCCCCCCTTTCATCCCCCCAGCGCTAGCAGCGACCGACTGATACCGCTGGATGCCGCTGACGCCGCTAGAGAGTCAAGATAACGTGACTTCATAGAACACCGTCGCCGCCATGCAGAAAGAGGAGGAAAGGGTCCCCCCCCCTTTTCTTGTGTGGCGGATAGGGTGCTCTTCAGTTGCCGACACGCCGGTTATTTCACGTAGGCCCCGGCACGTCGACGAATACGTGACCACCTTCCCACGGCTAGACCTGGTTCTTAGCGCTGCGGAAGCGAGGGTATCATATTGTTTGTGTCGGCATCGGCGGTGTTGTCCCTGAAACCAACTCCGCAGCTGGGGTTGACTCACTATCGGCGTCAGCGGCATCAGTCAGTCGCTGCTATCTCAACCCTCCTCCCTTTATCGTGTTGTCCGCTTGCTGCGCGCGCTTCTGCCCCCATCGTTTGCCGCTGGGTGTACACGCCGCCCCCCTCCCCCCTCTTCCTGCGAGTCTCCGGTTGTCAAAGCGCCGGCTCGAACTTAATTCCTTTCTTCGCTCCTCCTCCAATGCAACCCCTGTGCGGTGGCAATCAGAGAGCCAGATCGGTGGCGGCGGATCTGTATATGTGCACCGCCCGAGCCGAAATTGCCGCTGCCGTTCGCTCTGTGCGGTGGCAATCAGAGAGCCAGATCGGTGGCGGCGGATCTGTATATGTGCACCGCCCGAGCCGAAATTGCCGCTGCCGTTCGCCACTGCGAAATTACCAGCCAGTTCTTTCTGAGCCATGAGCGAGACGACCGATGGAAGTCCTCCGTCTGCTGCTGCTGCTGCTGCTGCTGCTGCTGCTGCTGCTGCTGCTGCTGCTGCTGCTAAACGAGCTGCCAGAGCAGAGGCCCAGCGCCGTCGCCGTCAGAATCCAGAGGTGCGTGCCGCCGAAGCAGAAGCTTACCGTCGCCGCCGTCGAGATGATCCAGGAGTACGCGTCGCCGAAGCAGAGGCTAAGCGCCGCCGCCGAGAAGACCCTGCCGTTTTGATCTCCGCTCTTAACGTACGCTCCCTTGCCGCACATGCCAAGGACGTACACCACGATCACATTCTGCGCCATTCCTCTGTACTTTGCTTTGCTGAAACCTGGATGGATCCCGAAGAGCCTCTCGAAATCATACATTTCCTATACTGCTGTGGTGCTCGCAGAGACCACAACAGAGCGGCGGGAGTCGCTATCTACTTGCGCACAGGTCTCTCTGCAATACCAGTCGAAATGTTTGGCACGTCACATGAAGTTGGCGAACTGTGCGCCGCAAAGTTGCCCAACGGCTTGCTGGTAGTAGCTGCCTACTTCGCCCCTACCGCACTCACGAAAGACGTCGTGCACTTCCTGCAACTCGCATTAACCGTCCATCGATCCACACCGATGTTAGTAGTGGGAAACTTTAATGTTGACATAAAGACAAACAGCAATTTCCTAACACTTATGCGGGAGAACATCCTGTTCCTCTCGCTCGTAACGCGTCCCACGGCTGTGACAACCTCGCGAGGCACTTGTATAGATCTCGTCTTTGAGAATCAAGCATTGGTGTACCAAGTCGAACATATATCAGTCTATTTCTCCGACCACAAAGCTTCCTTCATGACTGTCAAGAACTGTTAGTCGAGTCTTTGTTAAAGGAATACGTGTGAAAAATAAAAAAAAATTCTGTGATAGCGCATACATGTGTTGCTCGATTTCTTTGCCTCAATCTATCCAAAAGGTGAAACAGCTTATTTGCTGCGCTCAAATTTCGCATTAGGAAGTAACGTAATCGTCGGTAATTTTGCTGCCTGGCGTCTTTTGCTGCCTGTCGTGCCGCCTTCCGCCGGTTTTATTTCTTTAGGTGGGCAGCGTGCAGATGGACCAGTGCACAGTATGGCGTGGTGCGGTATGGTGGGGTGTGCCGTCGCGAACATGCACTCCATTTTAGGATTGGGGCTATCATCTCCACCCAGTCTAATTTGCCATTTTTTTATTTCATGCTCACATCTGCTCTCGTTTACGGAAGAGCCAGCAATCTTTCTTTTTTAGGAGTAGCAGTAAGCTGTCAGTAATTTTCCACAAGTTCCGCATTAAGTAGATAACCTCTTCAGACGAATTGTAGCTTGCGAGTTTTATAAAACAAGCGACCATGAAAAGCGACCTTTGGGAAAAGGTTCCGAGTCGTTCTGACGTTCCTCGGAAAATTACCCAGGAACATAAGAAGGAAGAACAGTTTCATCATCATCATCAGCCTGGTTACGCCCACTGCAGGGCAAAGGCCTCTCCCATACTTCTCCAACGACCCAGGTCATGTAATAATTGTGGCCATGTCGTCCCTGCAAACTTCTTAATCTCATCCGCCCACCTAACTTTCTGCCGCCCCCTGCTACGCTTCCCTTCCCTTGGAATCCAGTCCGTAACCCTTAATCATCATCGGTTATCTTCCCTCCTCATTACATGTTCTTCCCATGCATGCCCCCATTTCTATTTCTTGATTTCAACTAAGATGTCATTAACTCGCGTTTGTTCCCTCACTCAATCTGCTCTCTTCTTATTCCCTTAACGTTACACCCATCATTCTTCTTTCCATAGCTCGTTGCGTCGTCCTCAAGTAGAACCCTTTTCGTAAGCCTCCAGGTTTCTGCCCCGTAGGTGAGTACTGGTAAGACACAGCTATTATACACTTTTCTCTTGAGGGATAATGGCAACCTGCTGTTCATGATCTGAGAATGCCTGTCAAACGCACCCCAGCCCATTCTTATTCTTCTGATTATTTCCGTCTCATGATCCGGATCCGCCGTCACTACCTGCCCTAAGTAAATGTATAGTATAGTATGAGTTGCATAGCAGTCTCGATATATAATCGCCGTTCCCGGCTGCCGCGGAATAAACGTAGTACAGCGCGTTTTCATTCTCTTATGTTCCCTAATACTCTATGCAGCCTTAAGAAAGCACTAATATTACTGGGAAGAAAATGCAGAGGGCCCTGGATTAAGCTGGTAACAAAGCGTAGTAGTAATTTACCGACCAAACTCCGTATGACCACAACAATAAACGTGAGAAATGGCGAATAGCCTAAGAAAATTCGCAACGAAAAAAAAATATCTTGAATGCTTATTGCCCAACGCAGAGGCAACGGTTGGGTTTCTGCGAGTATAGTGTCATAAAGTTAGAAGAATAAATTAAGTGGCCGTACGACGGTCATGTCCGTGCCCGCGAAAGGCGTTTCTATTCTGTGAGTTATCTCACATCTTCCGTCTGCATCAGTATTCGTTATGTTTTCCTCGTATTCTCTCACTTGCGCCAGGTCTCCTCTTTTTCTTTTTTTAATCTATTTTCGAGGAGCGCCATCTATAGATATACTCTTCTAAAAACCGCGCATCAAAACTTTTAGGAAAAGGTGGTGCAGTACTGTAGATTTCCAGAATACTGTTACGGAAGAATGAAAGAAGAGAGGAAGAAGAAGTTCGTGGGACAATACCATTAGGCGGGGGGGGGGGGGAGCATTCCGTTTTTCAAAAAATGTCGTTAGCTGCATTTTAAGACATCAAAGTAGAAGTATCATAAGAAGCCAACAAACACTGGCACCAAGGACAACACAGGGGAACTTACTTGTGCTTAATAAACGAAATAAAGAAACGATAAATTAATAGAAATTAAAGTGAATTAAACAACAGCTTGCCGCAGGCGGGAACCGAACCCACAAGCTTCGCATTTCGCGTGCGATGCTCTACCAATTGAGCTACCACGGCGCCGTTTCTCCATCCACTTTCTTGGGTATTTATGTGTCCTAGTAGAACCCTGGGAGTGTTAGCCAGTGCCACCACTCACAGACCTTGGCGGCGGACGTGCAACGTCCTTTTTGCCGCAGGCGTCACGAGAACGTGATCCTTTTGGGTGACGGCAATTGGTGAATATACCCACATATGCAACCTGAAGGCATCAATGTTGCCGGATTCGAGACCCTTGTTATGTAATAAACGAGAAGAAAGGGGGTTAACCGAGAGGCCCGATTTTTTATTAGTCATATCACAAGACGCCAACAAACACTGACACCAAGGACAACATAGGGGAAATTACTTGTGCTTAATAAATGAAATAAAGAAATGATAAATTAATGGAAATTAGAGTGGATGAAGAAACAACTTGCCGCATGTGGGAACCGAGCCCACAACCTTCGCATTTCGCGTGCGATGCTCTAATAATTGAGAAGTAGAAGTAAGTACGTTAACACGACGATATCTCGTTGGCTACAATGAATGATACGAAAAAGTTATAGAATAAATGATCACGGTGAAAAGAAAGTACGAACGTCGTGGAAATATTCCAATGTTTCCATTGTCCAAAAAGAAAGCTATTTTAAGCAAGAACAGTAAATGATGGAAAGAAATTAGGAGCCAGTTTGGTGTCACGCAGTCAGCCTTTGCAAGCCAACTCTCCATGAAGCCGTCACCTCCGTTTTTTCTCTCGCCTGTGCGTCTCAAAAAGTTGACCCAACACGTGACTCTGAGCTCTCCAGTCTCGACCACGAGAGCTTCTTTCTCGTGCTTGGCCAGCCCAAGAGTCCCCAGCGACAAATGTGGAAACATTCTGCTGTGTACGTTTCCTTATAATATGCTTGGGCCTGCGTATTACAGAGGACGACGCGCTTTGCTCCCTCCACCCAAATTAAGTGCCGCTTAAACTTCCATCCAAACGGGATCATAGCGGCCGATACAACGTCTGTAACGCGACGTGTCAGTTTTTTTATCGTTTGTGATTGACACGTGTCACAGGGAAGCACATAACGTAAGGTTCGCCGCATTGCAGTACACCTTCGGCGGCCTTCCCGATCCAGAGTTATCGGCGGCGAGAGAAGTGCGTCCCACATGAGCACGCTTCGCGTTTGCGTCTCGCAGCCACGAACAAGAGCTGCCGTATAACCTGCAAGTAAATATTGTTACAATAAAACAAGTTCACAGCAAGAACGTATCGTTATTCATTGGTATGCGGCCGCTACAATCGGCGTATACTTAAGCCCACGGTATATAACTAATGTTTTAATCGACGCAAACTCCTTAGTCGGCTCTGCCAACCGCTATGTGCACATTTTCTCCAGATATCATCGCACAGCTTCGGTTGCTTACGGCAAACGCGCACATTTGTCGTCTTCGTTGCAGTGTACGAGTGTACAGCAGCCGCACATGGCGGCCCTACTCGCTTTTCAAGAGGGCCTGTGCTGAGCGTGCACGCAAATCTACCGTGACACGAACAAATGCTGAGTTGACTTTTCTGGCATCGTATTTATCAAGTCAGGCTACCTCGTAGTTGTTTTCTTGCCTTCCTCTATGGCATAATAAAACAGAACCACAAAGAAACACGTATAAGGATCACTGAGTAAATAAGCATCGACGAGACACACGCATATTAATAAGACACATTGTTATAGCAGGCGATTACAAACCTAAGCAAAGATGTAACACAGCACAAAGGCAAGAATGGAGAGCTATGTTTCCGTTGTCATCTTTTATTTGTTCTTGATATTTCCTTAAACATAATCAGCCACTCTGCGAAAGAACAAGTTTTGCCGTGTTACGAACGTTGTCAAAAACGGGCAAGGCAATTTGTCAATGGAAAGAAAAGATTGAATTAAACGTTGCAGAGAAGATATGGGCAATCATGCCGTCTCATCACACTCATTAGAGAGAGAAGGAACCAAATGCAGCGAGGTTAACCAGACTGAGTCCAGTTTGCTACAATACACTTGTGTTGGCGGCTAATATGTTTATATACATCACTGAAGTTTCTCTTTCGCACTAATAAACTGAAACACAACTCCCCTGGGCTATGCGCGGTTTAGCGCGTACACTCAGCAAATAGCTAGAGCAAAAGCGAAAACAGGCGAGGAGATTGCTAAAACCAGAAAGCCGGAGTGCATATATGCTTTATACAAGCGACGCGAACTAATAGTTTGCTTCGGCGGGCCGCCTTAATTTATGGATGCTTGGCAATTACAAGCGAATCGCTTATGAAATAATGTCAGGTTCGGGTCCTTAACTACGATACAGACAGCGAGCTCTTCACCCCGGTGGAAATCGCGGATGAGTGATGCCCGTTTAAATGCCAGTCTCCTGCACTACCACCGCTCAGGTGACAATTGCACGTCTCCCTATCGGGCAACGCTCTCTATCCCCCCAGTGGCGTTACAGGCTCTGCCGGCCATAAGACGCACTGAACATTGCATCTACAGTGGAGTAGCTAGACACTCGTCAGGTCTTGTTAGGACCGTTCTTCCGGCGTTCACATATTGTGCGGGCCCTCTCATAAGCCTTTAGTGAGGGTTACTCGGAGCAGAAAATGATGATAACCGCTGGAACGTGCACAGTCCCGCTTTACAAGAGCTCAGTGGGTCGTCAAACGACGACGATGACTAGGACGTCAATCACTTAGTCTCTGATGAGCTACGCAGCGTGTAAGAGCGCGGCCCTGGATGAGCGTAATCTTGTAACGAGGTTCTATTAAGCTAATGCCTTGCCAATGCTGCGCAGACCCCGGTATAGCGGGTCTTCCCTGCTCCACTTAATCGGCCGAATTCTCTTTTCCCAGTGTCAGCAACATTAACGCCCCATTGCACAGAAGTGTATCCGTGGCGTTTCTTCTTTCTCTTGTGTCACGCTCGACTGTTCTTTTCGTGTCAGGCAAGGTGGCTGGTCCAGTTTGGGCGCTGGAGACAGCCTCCACTCATTTCGTTCGATTGCTGGCTGCGCGCCTCACTGATCGCCGGTTGCACGCTTAGTGGTACAACTATTTCATTTTTCTTTTGTCGTTTTTTTCTGCGCCGCACAGACGTAAATCCCTTTCTATCACAGGTCGCCAAGCAGCAGACGTTTCCGGCAGTCTACCATGAAGAATCACCTAGAGATGCACATCTCTTGAGCAATAACTGGGCCATAATTAAAACGAGTCGGCGGGAAAGCGCAAAATAAGTAATTACTTGACAAATTTTATTAGTTTGCGATTCTTACCATCACAGTTGCGGCTTCTTTGTATGCTTAACAATATTTCATTTTGAGCATTTAATTTATTTATGGTAATCTAGTTAAGTATCTGCATGTTTGTTTTTTCGCGTACTTTAATTGTACAATTCTTTTGTTAGGCTGTATTATACATTAACGGCTTAGCATTGTTTAATTGTTCTGTACGTTATCTAACAGGAGCTCCCTTTGAATTTCTTGCTATAGGACCTTCCTCTGAGATTATACATGTATACGTATGCATGAATTGTGTAATGCACAGAACCTTTCTGTCAAAAAGAGAGAGAGAGAAAAGAAATAGAAGACAGGCAAGGCAGGGAGGTTAACCACGCGCACGTCCTGTTTGCTACCCTGCACTGGGGGAAGGGGGTATGGCGATGAAGAGAGAGAGAGAGAGTGAAAAGAGAGCACAGTTTTGCGCACAATGGAAGGTTCGCACCGAGTCTACACCCGGTTCCCGAGACCTGTCGACTTGAGATATTTCAAGAGCGCTTTCGTGGCTTTCTGTACCATCGACGCGTATGACCAGGGTCCAAGGATTTTCATTACGGAAAATGGTCTAGAGTCCACCTGGTTCAGTGCTGCCGGAGAACTTCGCGCTCGACGTCGTATTGGGGACAGGTACATAAGAAGTGTTCAATCGCTTCTGTCGTTCCGCAAGAGTCAAGAAACCAACAAACCAGCCGAAATTCTCGATGTAGTAATGCTCGCTACCGCCCAAAGTCTTTTCTTTTTTCTCGTCTGCAGGGCTCCCGAAAGGTTTTATCCCTAGAGTTGACCCCATCCAATCGTTGTAATGATTCTTATGCCCTTATATACCTTGTTGTCTTCTGCTGGCATCATACGGTTGGGGACTAACAAACAACAGGCGCCTTGGTTCCCCTTCTTCTCGTTGATGGCAATGTTGTCACTGACTTACGTGAACGTCGGAAGAATATTTCTAATTTGCTGGTTACTTCCTGACAATGGATAGTAATCATCACAAAAGTCGTGTTTAATGTTAATACGTTAATAAATTAACGTATTGTGAAGAAGCTATCTTTCAGGAACTTTCTACAGCGAGATTATATGCATGGTTCAGCGTTGTCGGTATTCTTGCTTTCCTAAATAAAACGTACTTTTTTTTCAGGGATTCTCGATAGAATGAAATTTCGGGCCTTATTCAGCAATAAATTCTTTGCTTAAAGGTTTTTCGATTTTGCTTCTATCTTGTTGCATGAAGACTAACTGTCCCGGCCGCGGCGGCCGCATTTCGATGGGGGCGAAATACGAAAACACCCTTGTACTTAGATTTAGGGGCACGTTAAAGGACCCCAGGTGGTCGAAATTTCCGGAGTCCTCCACTACGGCGTGCCTCATAATCAGAAAGTGGTTTGGCACGTAAAACCCCATAATTTAATATTGATATTTTTTTTTCAGTGTTTATTTTTCCTAAAGCTTGACTTCTTTGTTATATTTACAGCTATACGATCATATACGGGGGTGATCTTTCGCAGTTTACAATGGTGAGAAATAATCTACTCCAGTAATAAACAGAATGAAGAATCGCTTTCGGGGGAAGCCAGTGAAGGATACGCCGACAATACGTACCGACAATGCAATTTACGTTTTGCAGATTTGGCGGCAGTGTTCTCACGCACTGGTTTGACATCAGTTTTCATCGTGTTTAAAAGTTCATTAGAAGCAAATAACAGTCGAGGCGATGAATTCTAGTGCTCCAGCTGTCTTTCACTAAAGAAGACCAATCTGCGCATGAAATCTTTAATTCGAGCCGAGCTTATAACTTAAACGTACTACAACACTGTAAGGACTATGGAAGGGGTATCGGATACAGAGTATACGGATCGAAAATTAAGTTGCAAGGACTGTAGACATGTTTGCAGCAGCGAATTATAATGATACGCAGATGAATTGCAATCAACTGCGGTGAAAATTTTAATTAATGGAAGGGTAGGGATGTCGCCACGTGAACGAATAGGCAATAGTGCGCGCGAATAAACTCTAGGTTATAGTCTCAATAAGAAGGCAAAGCAGTTGCAGGTTAGCTTTAAGGTAGGAGCTAGTCGAACACCTGCAGTTATCATGAACGGATTAGTCTATGAGATGAACGCAGACGGTTATACTGTGCGTTAATTACCTAATCGAGTACTATTAGCGCGTATAATCGGTACTGCTTCCTTGGCGTAACATTATGGGAACGCTAAATTTTCAAAAGATAACGCTTTCTCCATTTTCTTTTTATCGATTTTCTTTTCCAGTGCCAAGTGTTTCAAAAAGAAAATTTCATTGCGGTGTTTTGCCTGCCATTACCATGATACGATTAGAAGGCACGTCGTGATGACGTATCCAAGATAATTTCGGCCACCCGGGGTCCTATAATGTGCGCCAACTGCATGGTACACGACCCTCTCTGCTTCCTCCCCACATTCGCAATTTGGCCGCCGTTGCCTTCCAACAACCCACCCACCTGCGAGACGCGTTAACCAGCCCGTCACCACGGTGGTTACTGCCGAGTTGAGCTTTAGGGCCGATGTTCTTCGGGTTAGATAGAATTCTTGAAAACATCCTCGGTTTACACTTCCGGCGTCTTTCTTTTCTTCTAACAAAATTAATGAACAGCGGTAATGAAAGTTGTATAAACAGGCGCAAACTGCCTCAGACAGAGTGAGTAAAGCTAACACTCCAAAGACAACGAGGCCGCCTTTTACAAAGATAGTTCCACCTATCCAAACGTCGGCCAGCCTGTCTAGGGCACTTTACCCCGTTTATACAGCTTCAATCCCACAGGATGTTTCCATCCACAGGCCCTTGAATTTGCATTCCTAAAACATGGTAGTGGCACTCAGCAGCTGAACGGGAGGTGTCGCTACAAGGCGTTACGCCACGCTGTTGACGTAGTAGCTCCGCGATAATGATCATGAACGGGATGTCATGCCGACGATAACGACAAAAGATTGAATGTACCGCGCATGGCTTTGGACCTTCGAGAATCTGCTTCGAAGCTGCATTAATTGATAAGGGTTGACTTACTAAAATTACAGCAAGGTACTATGTTAGCTTTAGGTGCACTTTAAAGAGCCCCACGTGGTCCCAATTTCCGGAGTTCCTAACTGTGGCGTGCCTCATAATCACGTCGTGGTTTTGGCACGTAAAACCACAGAATTATTTTTGTTCGAGGAAAAATAGTCTTTTTACTGGTTTCTTTTTTAATTTTCTGTTCCGTTCCGGTTTCATACAGTGGTGCAGGACTCAGCCTGCCAGACGTCCAGCCATTTACCAAGTCCGTGATAATCAAACTATATTCGCGCAAGCGTAGCGAATCGTGAAAGGCACTTTAATGTGGACCTATAGATCTGGGCATGCCCCGCATTGTTGCACGTCTTTGACACAACGAAATAGGGTTATACGGCAGAGACAAATACATAGTGACAAATTGCAGTACGTCTGATCATACCCAGAGCTGAAAATTATGGGGTTTTACGTGCCAAAACCACTTTCTGATTATGAGGCACGCCGTAGTGGAGGACTCCGGAAATTTTGACCACCTGGGGTTCTTGAACGTGCACCTAAATGTAAGTACACGGGTGTTTTCACCCCCATCGATATGCTGCCGCCGTAGCCGGGATTCGATCCCGCAACCTCGTGCTCAGCAGCCCAACACCATAGCCACTGAGCAACCACGGCGGGTGATCATACCTAGAGCTAAACGCAGTGTTTGCGTTAAACGCAAATCTGTAAGGAAAACACATACGAATGATGTACACCAACGTGACCTTATTCGGTGGCAGTTTGATACCCCATCAAGAACCTGTTTCACGATACCATATTGGCCCTGTTCAATGATAAAACGGAGCCCTGCTATCACGTGCTACTGCTTGTATGAAAGGGAGGCCCGCCTACGAATGTCGCGCATCGAAATTAGAGTGATTCTCGATGCTTCGACGTAACTGGTTTACGTGCACAAGTACTAGCTATTCTTCAGGTGTACCTGACCACCAGTGATAATCAAGCGTAGAACGCTTAACGAAGGGGAACGTAACGACACTCCGAACTGCTGCCTAAGAGTTCTTCAGTTATGGCTTTTCGCAGTGTTGCAATATATAACCTATGAGGTCGATTAACTCGACAGGCTTCGAAAGACGCGAATCACACTTTGGACTCCTTGCGGAACTAATGACGCAGACCGGACCCCCTTGCAAAACCAAGTGTTCTTTCTAGAGTGGAATTAAGACAAAGGTTGGCTAGCTTTCTCATTAACAAAGGAGAAGAGACGGGGGTTAATTAGCTAACAAGCCGCCGGCGCGAAACATGCTGTGGCATCCAAGAGATCACTTAGATATCGAACGGGAACGTCGACTGTGAGGAAAAGAGCCGACTTTGAGGCTACTGCGGTGTTTCACCCCGGGTTTGCGTCACAATCGCGTTAAACGACTAAAAATTTTCGCGAATCGCTCATTCGCTGTGGTTCAGAATTGGTGAGCAGAAACTGATTTCTTCATTATGAGTATGAACGTGTTGCACTCTGGATTGCACCCCAAAGGGAGGCGCAAATGGGGCTGACACCGTAATTCAAAGCTGGTTAAGCAACTTGACCACACTGAGTTAATGCCTACTTTTATAGCGCGGACGCAGCCACGGCGTCGGACGCACGCCGTGGCTCACTCCCAAAATGAAAATAAGGCGGATTAACGTTGATACAAATTAGAGCAAGGTGAATTAAGGTAGGCTATGTTGAATTAAGGTTGTTAGAAATTAAAGCACGGTGGATTAAGGTGAATTTTTATTTCAAGGCGATTAAAACTTAGACAAGTCCAATAGTTATCGTATTCAAATGACGTTAGGATGCGTGAGTGATTGACAACTTCACTTTTTTCTGTATAGTGCTTCAGGACGCTGTTAGGAACTGATAAGGGGGTGGAGCTGTCAAGTGTCTTCTCAGTTTGTACGAGGCCTCATCATCTTCACATCATTGAGAAAGAAATTAAAGAAAAAATAGAGTGTTCGAGAGTACGAGCGCTTGACTGGCCAATGACACGAGTTGCGCAATGTTTCGAGGTACTAGCGTTCTCGAAGTAGATAATTCGGCTCATAACCAATTTGAACGCCTTTTATTTATCCTTACGGCGCACTTAGTAAGCAACTGCATCGCAGTTGCGACGTTCGCGTTCCAAAATTTTACAAAAAAGTGTTACCTTGTATGAAGAAAGATCCCTACGCTCGTGGCTGTTCATCTGCGCAGCAGGTCGTATACGTACTTAGAGGAATAAATGAAAAGCTCCTGGCATGCGCAAACGACAATAAGTATCATCCGAAGAACGACAGATACGTCTGAAGGTGCGAAATGTGTCGGCTTCCAGAGCAGGCAGACGACGCAAGTACACCGATCACTTTAGAGACGAGGAAGCATGTGATGTGGAAACTATCGCGTTTTAACACTTTCAAAAAATGGCCTGGCTGCAACTTTATCCGCATCAAAAAATGAACATGCTCGGATTCAGGTTTCGCAGCCTCGTGTCGATAACTACGGTTAGCAGTGCAGTTTCGTGCATCGCTTCACCACGATGTCACGCCACCGGGAAATAAATTTGAGGAATATTCGTCCTGAATGTATATTGGTCCGGAACGCCTGCTGTGCCCAGTTTCTTGACCAAATCAATTCTATCTGCGAAAATGTCAAAAAAGGGGTTAGAATCCTTTCGTGTCACTTTTACCAGAGCTCGCATTCGCCCTATTAGAATATATAAAGTTCCTTTTCATCTTTTCCATGTGGTTGGAATGCCGATACTGGAGATTCCTTTTTAATGCGATTAGCATTAGTTGGCAAATTCACCCAGTTTGCGGTCCGTAAGGTCCGGTGAGTAGCGCCTAGCGCTGCTGTGCTCAGAAAACCGTGTCGGAAGCCAACCATCGGAGAAACTTGGGCACGTAAGGCTGGCTATGTGTCGTTCTTCAGTCAACTTTGATGCTCACTTGGGTCGCTGGATATTCGTCAATGGGTTTGTGCCCCTTTCCAATGATAAAAGAAGAATCCTTTAAAATATTTTCTGTGCGGAGCAGAACGGACCCATGTCACATATATTAGAAGAATCTTGTTTGAATATATATAAACCATGCTCCACGCCGAAACTTCAAGGCGCCGCCGCTAGATGACGCAGTGTGTCCACAGAGAAGCGCGACAAAGGAGCCCGATGCAGAATACGGCTCCGACATGACGTATTTTGGCAGTGTGAATACGGTACATCCCTACATTGCTTCAATGGCAATCGCATTAGCGTAGACTGTCATCCTGAGAATATATGTCATGGATATGTCAGCTTACGTATCATATATATGTCAGCTTACGTCACCTTTATCCGTCCGGTCTCAGAATACGCTAACACAGCTTGGTTCCCCCACACTGAAAACAACGTTAAAACACTCGAAATGGCTCAGAGCAAAGCCGTGCGCTTTATCTTCAACTGCTATAGACGCACGCGTTCAGCCACAGATCTTTTACGCACAGCTGGGCTTCACACGTTGTCCAGCCGTGCTAAATTACACCGTCTAAAGTTTTTGTATTTACTGCTTAAAAATGCTTTAAAGATGTCTCCCACAGACTTTGTTCGTATAAACACTACAAGACTAACATGTCACAAGCGTGCACTCACCCTTGAAGAATATTTCTGTCACAGTAATACTTTCCGATATTCTTTTTTTCCACAAGTTGTCCGCGTTTGGAATCGCTTGCATCCATCAGTCACTGCCCAACGACCCATACACAAATGTACTACCCTCGCTGAGAGCTCTGTGCCTACGTTCCTCTCAGCATAGCCTTGTTCATAATCTTATATTACAGTGTTCCTCTCAGTGCATTTATTATATTCAAGTGCCAGCATTAGTTTTATTTATTATTGTCATGTGTATTGCATGTTATGCCTTCATACTTGACTCTTAACGAAACTATATTAGCAATGAACCTGTATTTGTATGTTTTGCCCTCTCTTGTAAAAATCCCAAGAAAGGATTGACAGTATTCCGAACTAAATTTATTTTAGTTCGACAGCCTGCCCTTCAGAATAGAATGTTCGTAGCATATACTATATGCACATATGAAGTTTGTTATGCTGAATGGAGCCCAGCAGGCTTCTTCGACGTGAACGTTAGGCCTACAGATGGTGGTCGGGTGGGTTGCATATATGCAGCTCTACTTTCGAGTTTTGAAAGTTAAAATTTTAGTTGCCCCAGCTGGAACAGGTCTGGCGGTGGTCCAAATTTGAGTGCTGAACGAAGACAAATTTTTTTTGTAATACGAGGCTCGCTTACTGAAAATAATTAACTCGACTATGGCAGTGACTTTCTTCGGAGCTGCTTGGTGCACTCAGATGAACGGTAAATTGTCCTGACATTTTTTTTCCAGCCTTATGGTCAGATTTGTTTTTCTACTACTGCGCAGCCGGTGTTTTATTTTGAAAAATGACGTCAGAGTAATGGCAGGACTGCCGTATAATACAGCGCTAATAGGTGATTTATAATTCTGCACCTGGGCTACGATGAACGCCTCAGTGGAAAACTAGGGGACAACTTTGACCACCTGGGTTTCCCCAGTGTGCGCTAAGTTTAGCGGGTGTTTCACATAAATAGAACCACAACTTAAAAATAGATTCGCGCACTTTATACAAATCAGACCAAGACGTTTATTAAGAGGAAGCTTCAGTTCGGGTGCTCCTGTCTAAATACATGTAAAAGGAGAATTCGTTTTTCTCAGCAACCACAGCACCAAATTTGATGAGGTTTGTTGCATTTGAAAGGAAAACTTAAAATATAGTGAATGTTTGTTTCGAATTTTTGATATAGGTCGTCAATTTCCGATTAAACATTGGCAAACATCGCGTATATTCACAAAACGAAACTATCAAGTTTAAAACTCTGTAACTCAGCAATGAAAAATGATATCACAATTCTATGAATTGCATCTGATAGTACCTCTAAAGCGGACAAATTGATATGTTTCACGTAAATCTCAGAAAAATTTGTAATATAGAACTACATCTTTTGCAGAACCCTTGTACAGAACGTAATAAATTGATGTCAGATATAAATTGACACATAAAACTTGTCCGCTTTGAAAAATCTCATGAATGCCGTTTACAGAACCGCGATATCTCTTCGTGATACAGAACTATTATTTCGTAAACTTCGTGCTCATATGTTTCTTTTCGAACTCTTGAATACTTAAAAAAATATTTAATGATATTCAGGCCCTAAGTCGGAATTCCCTTGCCAACAGTCACTATAGTTTACCTTTCTCTCTCAAATGCAGCAAATTTCATTAATATCGCTCCAGGGGTTATCTCAGAAAAGCGTTTCTGCGTCTTGCATGTATTTGAATAGGCTGCGTTGGAGTTGAGCCCGAGCTAGAGCTGCCTCTTAAGTGCGATTGTAATTCGCTTGATGAAGTACAATTCTTCAATAATTAATAATATTCATTTATGAACAATTTTAAATATCCGTTTTAGGGCTTAAGTTGTACTTGAAATGTTGTAAATTGGGCTCACAAACGCCAAAGTGAATTGAATAGGCGGAGAATGGTCTTAAGGGACACGACAAAATTACATTATTTGGAGCGCGTGAAATTGGCATTACCATGTAGAGCCCCAGTGAGACCGGGCATATGGAAACTTCATATCAGAGGCATCACTATCGCCGAATCGATGGCTGAGCAAGGTTATTGCATTCCTGGCTTCGCTGCTTTTGCGAAGCCAAGTACGAGAAGGGGCCTTCTATCTCATTACTTTCTAATTTTCCGGATCGCTTCAGCTCTACTTGTAGAAGCGTTGAGAGGTTGCGTGACCTACAAGTGTCGTGGCGGACCGTGTGCGATTCTCAGCGCCTTTATGTACGTCTACACTGCCTGTCCAGTGGCGCACGCGCCGTGAGTAAAGGACAGGAACACATATCTTAGAGGGCGCCACATTCTTACATAATGTTCACAGCTAATTAGGAGCAATCGGGATCACCGTGGCCGGGCTGACGACAAGCTGATTCATCACACGTTGCGGCCGCTGAGGGAGGAAGGAAATATTTACGATGGCGCTTCACCGAAGAAGGTCTTTCATGCTTTAGCTACGATGCTTATGTATATTTGGTGGAACGAGACGCCAAATGCAGCAGTGCACCAGTCGTTCCTATGCATTTATGAGCGATTGCGCATGTACAGCGGTAACGAATGAGGTTGTATTTGGCGCATAATGACGATCGTTGACGGAGTTGTAACAGCCTTTTGCAAACATCAGCAGGAGTAAATGGCATCGAATGACTCATTTCATGACTAACTACGCGTTAACGGTGTCCGTGCTCGCGAGCCGTGCCACTGCGGTCATTTTCACTAATTATAGCCGGATGTGGGGGCCTGTGGCCGTCACAGAGATTCTCAAAGACTCTTCTTGTAGAATTCAATCATAAATTACGCGTGCAAACTACTCGAGATTTCGTGGGCTTTAATTCTTTAGTCCCTTAGAGAAAGAGAGAGATAACAATTAGATGTGAAAGGCAGGGGCAATAAACGGAAGACAAACATGATGTTTGCTAACCTACTTTAGGAAAAGGGATATATAAGTGCGTATAAGTGTGTATAAGTGCATGTATGTGCGTCCTTGTTCTCTCTTTTTCTGTGCGTGAGCTTCACTTCTCTACTTTCCTTTTCATGTTTCTATCGAGCTCCTTCGTCTCGTAAAAATGGTGCAAGGAAGGAGAACTACGAGGTGGTGGCATGGTTGCGCATTTATTAAAGCGAAGATTAATTTCTTTCTCTCGTTCCCCAGGGTTTGGTTTTCATCGTCGTCTCCTCGCCGGATGTAGTTGGGGGTTTAATAGGCAGCTTGGTCCACTGTGTATATGCTGGCCGCTGTGTTGACTAGTAGATGATTCGGTGTACTTGTG
This sequence comes from Dermacentor variabilis, assembly GCF_050947875.1. Lineage (NCBI taxonomy): Eukaryota > Metazoa > Arthropoda > Arachnida > Ixodida > Ixodidae > Dermacentor > Dermacentor variabilis. The sequence goes on along the minus strand of NC_134571.1, from coordinate 49,794,185 downwards.
GGAATAGACACCTTGGGTCACTGGGTTTGTGCCAGGACTGACAACATCGGCACTCGTTATACGCAACTGTATGTGTGCCATAATATATGCGTCAGTTCTCAATCTCCCACGATGCATATGTGCCACTGTAAAACAAGGAGTATGAAGCCATGAATGTATTTAGACATGTGTCGTACTTTCTGCCATGAACTGCTCGTTAACTTTCTTCCCTCGACAAGCCTCATACATCACCTCCTTCCTTGTAGAGCAAACAGCCAAGAGCTACGGCCGCCGCTCAATCAAAACGCGCAAGCAGCACATTGTGATCGATCAGCATGTTGTGATCGAGCGTGGTCGTGTAGATATATAGAAAGAAGCTGTGTCCGTGTTACTGCTACTGCTACTATTTCGTTCAATGAAACATACTTCCTGTCAGTTAGATTCCAGCATTGCATTGAATGTGCGAGCTTTTTTATGAGTAGGAAACCCAATGCGCAGCACCACTTGCTTTCGCGATGAATGCTTAGCCAAATATGTTATGCTAAAGTTAGGTTAGGTTAGACTAAGGCAGGTTCATCATAGTGCATGTTAATCGGTGACCTTCTCAGGACAGTTTTTGGGGACGTTTGCAAGAGGATAGATGAGCACCTGCCGACATGCGTGATTGTGGACAAAGCGTACAATCTCAGTCTGAATAAACTCAACTCTGTCATACCATTATTGATTGATTGATTGATTGATTGATTGATTGATTGATTGATTGATTGATTGATTGATTGATTGATTGATTGATTGACTGATTTCAACTTCTCGACGCAGCACAGGGTACTTTGAGAGACACCGTATGTAGCTGGCGGCGGGGTACTGACCTCACGCGCTCGAACTCAGCAGAATGCCATATCCAGTGCGGCTACCATAATGAGTAGAAGTCGACACCTTTGTCCTATTATCTCGCGTTGTTTGTAGCATAGCTTAAAAACTTAAAATAACTCAACTGACCTGGGCCATCAATAAACGTGACACCACGAGTGCTTGTGGTTTACCAAGTAGCCAGCACTGCTACTCTATCAGGGATCATAACTGGCATGTTAACCATAAAGCTCAGGTGCATAACTTATCGGTATATATGGGGGATAAAAATAGGGAAATCGGATTCGTCCAGTGTTGCCCTAACAGATTCGAGCAAGTAATTGGAAGGTATGTTGTAAAAGGCAAACATGAGTTGACGTCTATTCCGACATTTTATACTTCTTCCTCCCTTTATTCTTCATATGTTCCTTCTTTTTCTTCTGATCATCCCCCAGTTACCCCTCATCGACTGCTATACGGTGATTCTGGTTTTCTTGCCAGAGACACTACGCATATGTTAGGTATAAGAACTAGTTTTCTAATGCCGGGGAAGCCGAAGTACTGCTCTATAATAAGATTTCATTCTTTATTCGCCCTGACTTATATTCGCAGATGCGCCTCAAGAATTTTTGGCATCTGTTCAATCAGCATAAAGATTGCGTCAAGTCACCGAGGCTCGCAGTTACAGTCACTTTTACTTCTAGTTGGTCCATTGACTACAGAAGAAAATGGCCCGCTGGGACTGCTGAGTGGCTGTTGCGCTTTGCTAACTGAAGGCGAAGTTGCTGAGGCCGAAGATCAGAAGAAGCTGATGAAAACTGATTGCAAATAAAGACACTCAAGGTTCTTGCTGAAAGCTTGCTCTTCATCCCGGTGTTACGGTAAATCGAACGACGGTCGTCGGTTTGGTTTGCTGTTCTACGGACGCTCTCCCCAGTCCCCGTGTTGGGGGTTCCAGGTCAGGTATCGGGCGGTTTATTTGTTTTTAGTTTTGTTTAGTATTTTCCTCTTAAAGTCTGGTTGATCTCATAGTGAGTTCTTAATGTCTCTTTCTTCTCCCCGTGAATGGTCTTTCCTTTGGACGGCTTCCCTTCCCAATATTGATATCTCTATAGAGGCTTTCTTGCGTGGTGGCATTCACAGCGTTCCGCTAGTGCTGGTGCCGACTAATCGGAGATTCATTCGCGTGAAGAATCGAAGGACAATTCAAGAAGAGCTGCGGGAAGCTACCCCGAACTTCCGGAGCATAACCGATGTCCGACAACTTGGCAGAGCGGGCATTCTATGTTGTTCGCCGGACCAGACCTGTGTCTCTGACGTTTCAAATTGTCGAGTGTTCGCAAATCACCCTGCGAGCCCCTTTATTCCTGCTAATCTTGCTTGCGTTAAGGGGCCAGTACGGGGAGTTGGCCCGACTCAGTGTGCTTCCGAGGTGCTGCAGATGTTTTCCACGGCAGGTGCAATATCCGCCTACCGATTTTCACGAGCTTCGAAGAATCACAGCCCCCACAGAGTCGGTCGTTGTCACTTTTGCAGGAACAACTAGGCCCTCAGAGATCAAGGCACGGCGTCTAGTATACAGGGTTGAAGCACTTTCACCCCACAGTTACGGTTGGCGTGTAACAACCCGGGCAAAAAGAATGCTCAAAGACCATGCCTAACCGAAACAGAGGATGGGTTCCTAATTTGCCATGGCTGTCTAGAGTGGCTGCCGATCTGGCAGGCGCCCCGCAGTGATGACAGGCCCCTTTGTGTGTGTGAGACTCTGGTGGAGAAACCTTTTCACAAACTGTGCGACTCTAGGGGAGGACCCTTTTCGCAAACTGCGCGACCACGGGGAGAACTTTCCATGAACTGTCCGACTCTGGAGAAAAGATCAGCTGCACATGCCCAACCAGACGCCGCGGGCGGCCGCCAGAGGAGGCAAGCACGTGCAACATCGCCCAGGAGAAAAGGAGCCGCCGCAAAGCAATGACGGGCACTCAGTGCATGTCACCTGACGTTGCCGCGAGCAAGATCCCGCCTACGATTTTAGTGGGCCTATTTAAGGGGGCCAGCATTGTACTTTTTCAATTCTTTTCATTTTCTTCTTCTATATCCTTCACCAACCATTGAATAAACAGCGCAAGTTTCGCACTAGAAACCGTCTCGTCCCTGCCTGGTCGCCATGGTCTACCGGGCGCCTGAAGCCCGCCGACAACGCCATGCTACTCAATAGTAACGCCGGTTGAGGTTCGAGAAACAGGCGTCCCAACATCACCCACTGCAGTGGGTTCAGTGTTGGCGATATGGCCATAGCATTAAGGGATGTAGATCAGAGCTTCGGTGCCGCATTTGCGGAGAATGCCGCGATGCAATGACGTGTCCCTCTCAGAGCGAGCGATGCTGCTTGTGCGAAGGTTCCCACCCTGCGGACTGTTCGAAATGCCGTGCGACAGTCCAAGAGCATCAAATTCCAAAGTTATAGAACGGAAGTGATGTTCGTGTCGGGAGGCTCGTGCTATTGTATTAGAGAAAGCAAGTGGGTACGCTCAAGCTGCTGCACGTCACTCAAAAGCTATGGATGTATCTCTTGGTGATGTTGTACCAGCTGCTGTGGAGAAAGCTATGGCAAATGCCCATGACGGTGTTTTTTCGAGCCTTTCTGAGAAAATTGGGGAAGTTTTCATTACTAAGATGTCACAAATTTTGCAGGTTGCTGCGCGACCAAGCTTTGTTTCTGATATTACAGCTTATCATGGAAAATATAGACAAAGGCCTTGCAACAGAGACCTCGCACCGCAGTGCTGACGACAAAGAAGCTTCCGCATCTCATGTCCAACGCCGGGGTAGTAACAGTTGCGAGTCCGGTTCAGAAAACATTGAGAACGTGGATTTGGGTACGTGTAAACGTCGCGCTTCTTCGTAATCCTCTAGTACTAGTATCCTTCATAAACTAAAGGCTAAACGAGTTAAAATGACAACCTATCAAAGGATGATTTCTTAAAGGTTAATATTTTAAAGACAGCAGTTATTTGCCGGTATATCGTCAACATAGGGACCTTAAAAGTGCTGCAGTGGAACTGTTGTTCCATGTTTCCTGCAGCCACTGATTTGTTGTATCTTTGTGAAGAACTTTCTCCTGATTTCATTATTTTGCAAGAAACATGGTTATTTACAGAAAACAGATTTCATTTAAGGAATTATCGCAGTTTTTGCCTGGATCGCTCTTCTCGTAGGGGGGATTTAGCATTTTGCATCTCATCGAAAATTTGTCATAGAGCTAAGATTAGTCACCAGTCATTCTCCACAGAAAGTGAGGTGCTAGTATTGGAAGTACTGCTTCCTAGTTGTGCCCCAAATTCGATAGTGAATGTTTATTTTCCCTCAGCAGTTATGAATGCAGGTTCTCTTCATGCCGCGGTTGCAGCATGCAGAAAGGGTTTAATCCTAGTTGTTGATTTAAATTCTCTCCATGTGTCATGGGGCTATCGGTCCGATTCTTTTGGTAAACAATTGTTAGATTGGACTTCATCAAATGACCTTAATTGTGCAAATTAGAGAACCCCAACTTATGTATTTGGGAAATCGCGTTCGGTTCTAGACCCAACTTTTTCCCGTTCGGTTTCTCTCATCTTGTCCTGGTCTGCTATAGCCTCGACCACAAACAGCGACCATCTTCCCATAATCTTTGAAATCATGTGCAGAATTTATTTGGTAAATAAGCACGTCCGCACCTATAGTAATTATAGCAAATTTCAAGACTCATTGCGATCACATTTAAATAAACACGGAGGATTAAGTGACGAAGTAGAGGCACTTAATTTGTGTCCCGTGATAAGTGACAATGAGTAAAACGAGAACAAGGTGAAAGCAAGAATTTCCAACTCCCGCATTCCCCCTGTTTGCCCCGTCATAAGTGACAGTTATAAAAAATCGAGATTCAGTATGAAGTCAACCAAACGTGGCTCTTATACCCTTGCATTGTGGAATCCTGGCTGTAAACGCGAATATAGAAGAAAAAAAGCCGCATGGAAAAAGTTACTGTATAAGCAGCGTCCACGTAATTGTAATGACTATAAGTTTGCTGCAGCTACATTCAAATAGACATTTGGCAAAGCGAAAGAAAAGTATAATGCCAAACATAACAATTATCTATCACAGTCAGCCTAGTAATAAAATAACCCTACTTAGGTTTCCACGGTCTAAAAAGATCGTTTCGGCCCCAACAAATGTAGAATCTGTTAGTTTACCTTCCACGAATTTGGTGCAGTCACTGTAGTTGATTGCAAAATGCTTAGAGAGTCGATTTAGGTCACTTCTACCCTATCATATGCCGGCACCTGAACAAGCTGACGAATTCACAGAAGTCACATTAGAATAATTAGTGAAAGGGGTGAAGTCACTGTCAGCTTCAGCTACAGGTCCTGATGGCATAACTACAACAATGATAAAAATAATATTCGAATTGTCTCCCTAGGATTTGCTTAAATTTTTTCAATTCATAAATTTATTAAATTTTCAATTCATCAATTCTTAAATTTAAACTTTTTCAATTCATAATGCATAAATTTATCAAGATTTGAAAGCTGCCCAAGGAATTAAGGTACCTAAAAAGCGGGGCGATGGATACAAAATAGATTACATTAGGCTTATTTCTCTGGCTTCAAATCCTGTAAAGTTAACAGTATAGTCATATCGAAAGGTGGACAGGGTAACAACCAAATCTTAAGTGACTCTCAAATAGGATTCAGGCCTGGGTGCTCAATTTGGTGCGCTCATGTTGAATTGGAGAGACGAATTCAACTAGCTCGCCGCCACAACCAGTACGCGGCCTTAGTGACATTAGATATTGCGAAGGCGTATGACAGTGTTGAGCACACCATCTTGATCGAGAGACTTCAAAGTGTGATTCTCCCACAGTATATAATTGCATGGATTCATAATTTTATGAGCAGATTTTATTGCTATGAAAACGGTGTTTCTTCTCAATGTTACAAAGAGAAAAGGGGTGTTCCTCAAGGCGCAGTCCTCTCCCCCATTTTATTTAACATTTTACTAAGTCATATTCCTTTAAACCGTGATGTGCAGATATACGTATACGCTGATGATATCGCATTTTTTCGGTGTCAAACGATATACATAGTCTTTATAAAGCATTGCAGTCGCGATTGAATCAGATTGAAATGTGGCTTAAGCAAATGTCGCTAAATTTCAGCAAAAGCGCCATCTTAGTTTTACCCTTAACTTTTTCCGTCCGGACAACACTGACGTTTGATCAGAAGAAAATTCCACAGGTACAATCATTAAAATATATGGGAATTATCTGCACAGGAAAGTTTAGTAGGCGGAAACACATATAATGCATCGTATCTAAAGGAGCACGGGCTGTCGGTTTATTACCAAGATTCAAGAACAGTCATATTGAAATGGTGCAGGGAGACTCTGCTTATGACTTATTGTATGTATGTAGGCCCCGTTTTAGAGTATGGTTACGTATTATTTTCTGGAGGTCCTGCTTATGAATTCCCCGTCTCGTTCTGTTAGAACACAAAGCATTACGTCTATGTCTTGGCATTTCAAAATTTGTAGCGAATAATATGATTCATCATGAAACTCACCTGTCTTATCTTCAATATCGATTACGGATACTGACAGTTCAGACATTACTGAATATATATGCTTCTCGACAGAGACGCTCCTCCTATGTGTCCACTCGAGAGCCGACTGCATTTTTTGCGAGTGAATGGTTTCGACTGCATCGTCCCCAAATAATTTTCGTGCAGAAGCTATTAGAACATTCCAAGTATCAATCCGTGACGTGGTTTTCCTAAATCTACCTACTGCGACAGTAAGTGTTGAGTTCGATAATATATTTCCTAATTACGCTAAGCTTCTGCCTATTAGATACCTAAAAGGTTTGCTATATGACCACCTGGAGAACCTCCCTATACATACAGAACGTATATAGTAAATATATAAAAATATAGCCACAGATGCTCCTGTCAATGAAGAGAAGGCAAGAGTAGGCATTTTTTTGCCATCAATAAATTGGTCTTTCTCTCTTGGACGGCCCGACCTTACACCAATATCTCAGGCAGAGTTATTGGCTATCATTCTAACTCTACGAAAACTTCCCTCTTCTATTTATTCCGCCATAATCACAACTGACTTCTTATCCGTTTGCTCGGCTCTAACAGCGCCAAATTCATCTACCATTCTCCCGAGAATTTCGTTAATCTATCCCCCAACATTTACGCCTCATCCCTCTGGTATAGGTAACAGGTCACACGATACTCACTTTAAATGAGTCAGCAGCACTAGCAGCGGCATCTCTTAGAGGCCCGGTACTGAGCATCCTAGAACCTTCGGCATAAATCACGGCTGCAAGTTTTAGAACATTTTGTGTTCAAGAAGAACATGATAAGTCATGTGTATTAAATAACGCCGATTTTCAGCACCTCAGATTCCCTTGGCACAGCAGGTGGTGTTCAACAAAATTTGAAGTTTCATTCACGAGAATGTGTGGCCGAATACCAATGCTCATTTTTTATTCCAACCAGTCTGATTTGGCAAGTTCCCCTCAACATCTTTATTGCAGCGAACCTGAAACTGTGGAACATTTCTTTATACAGTGTCGTAAGTTGGACGTGCACAGCAAACTACTTCTTGAAGGTACACTTCGCCAACTTGGATTGATCATTACGCTCCCTGTGGTGCTGTGTCTTGGGGCATCGGCACTAGGACACTGCAATAGGAACGTATTTGATGCCATATTTATGTTTATTAGATAAAGAGACCGCCATGCTAATTTCATTGTTTTACTTTCCTCAATACAAATACAGACATTCTAACTTCAAATTTTAACATAATACAGCATTAAAATTGATAATAATGATTAGTATTCATTCATTATCATTTTTAAATTACAAAATTCTATTTAGGTATTCTTCCCTTCTTACCCACTGTCGCCCTATCAGTGGCCGATCCCCCGTAGTGGGTCGAGCTGTATCCGTAGGCACCAAACCAAACTCAGGGTTCATTGAATTCACTCATGGGTTGTGCACTCCTAGAGCCATCAGTCTCTCTGTGGGCAGAACTGGCGGAAGCGGTGCGAACCTCTCAAATTGAGATACTTAGCACCACGAGGACAGGAAGAGCCATATTGGCCAAAGTTGGAAGAAATCCGGACAGAGGCCCCCCCAAAAGGTGGATGTAGATAGCGAAGTAAGAAAAAATCTGATTACCCCCCCCCCCTCTCTGCCAAAAGACATGCACCCGGAACATAGCAAAGACAGGAGGCATAAACGAGCCGAAGCACTAAAAATTAGATTCGGTAAAATTTCGGAACATGAGGGGGCCTATGTAGACGCGGCGGGAGGTAGCGGCACTTTTACGAAGGCAACGGCCGTCAGCGGCCGGGGTATTCCCGTGACCGCTGTCAGTCTGCGCGGGCGCAGCATAGAAGTTGCCGAGGAAATTGCGATCGCATTAGCTTGCGCTGGAACGGACGCGAAATTTGTTATCAGTGACAGCAAAACTGCCATACAAAATTTTAGCAAGGGAAGGATTTCGCCCTTAGCGGCCAGAATCCTAGGTCAGAGAAAGTTAGATAGAATAATTCAAATAATTTGGACTCCGGCGCACGAAGCCATCCCCGGCAACGAGGCGGCCTACGAGCTAGCTCGAGATCTCTACCACCGAGCTGTTACGGGGCCCCTTGATGATCGAGGGAGCGGAGAGCGCATGCTAAAATATGAGGAGATCACGCAGCATTATAGATTGGCTCGTAGACTGGTATCCCCACCAGACCCAAAATTAAACAACAGGCAAGCAGTCGCGTGGAGACGACTACAAACTTATACGTATCCGCACCCGGTTATGGCGAACCACATGTTCCCCGAGGCCAGGAGCGATAGATGTAATCTTAGTGGGGCGAGAGGGACCTTCGACCACATAATATGGGAATGTCCGTACTCTCCCGGGGGAAAGCACAAACTAGGTAGTAGAGACACCTGGGAGACCATACTGCGCAGCTCTGACTCTGAGCTCCAGCTCCGGCTCGTCCAACTGGATGAAGAGGCTGCTCGGACCCGAGACCTCTCAGCCTGCATCTGAGGCGGCGGCACTAGCCCCTGACCTGCGTGTCGGGTGGTGGGTAGATCACCTTAACCGTTGGACAACAAAGTTTATTCTATCTATCTATCATTGAACTCACTGCGGGAAAGCAGTATCCAACGTGTGGCGACAAACATAAGCCTATCTGCTTGCAGGAACCTGATTGCATCATTGCGCACCCCACCATTGTAATTGCCGTAATGTGTAGTCTCGTCGTGATTTGTCGCATTCGTACTGTCGCATTGCTATTACTGATTTTAATGTATTGATTACTCCAGCGTTTTTCATTGTATCAATCAAAAATTATGGGGTTTTACGTGCCAAAACCACTTTCTGATTATGAGGCACGCCGTAGTGGAGGACACCGGAAATTTCGATCACCTGGGGTTCTTTAACTTTCACATAAATCTAAGTACATGGGTGTTTTCTCACTTCGCCCCATCGGAATGCTGCCGCCGTGACCGGGATTCGATCCCGCGACTTCGTGCTCAGCAGTCCAGCACCATAGCCCCTGAGCAAACACGGCTGATGATTGTACAAATCATTTGATTGTACAGCTTTGAATCTATACGTATGCCCTACCTGCTATGATCTCTTGCGAGATCGGCGCTGTTACTAAATAAATAAAATAAATAATGATCTCACGCGAGAGGAAGCCGTAGCACGGCGGAAACTTTAAACGCATGTCCACACTATAGGCTCTATACCACGCCATGCACCCTGCGCTTTATTCTTATAAATGGCCACACTGCGATCAATACGCGACGCTTTTCTACATGGTATCGGCTGGCGAAAGCACACCAGAGCTCGCACCCATAACCCACACCACCGCACGGCAATGGGAAGCAGCGCTGAACTGCTCAATCTGGTCAGCGAGCAAGAAGGGCAGCTAAGGCAGCTGGATTCCTGGACTTAGGGGCAATCCACTGCAGAGCGGAGGTGCATAAAGTTTATTCTCTCTCTCTCCGCGTCAACGCTAGACAATGACATTAGCTATCAATCAGCTAATTAATTAAATTACTAATTACTCATCAACAAATGAACGGATTAATCAATCAATGAATGTTTATTCCATGCCCCTAGGAACAACCGTGGTTGTAAATACTGGCGCACAGAGAAAGAGGAAAAAAATCTAAAGGAGCGAAAGCAACTAACACCCAATAGTTACGTTATAAAAATAAATAAAGTCAGAAAAGAACAATAAATTCAGTAACTGAATGGTGGCTCGATCTGTCCTTGTTAAGGCGAATGGTGTTCACACCTACTGACGCAACGTTCGACGGGAACAGAACTGTTGCGGCGGGAAGGGAACGAAAAATAAGCGTTCGTGTGCTGTAATTTAAGCGCTCGTCACCGAGCTCGGGGAACAGACATAAGCCGGCGTCCCTAACCGCCCAATTTCGGGACGCAGATGCTCGTCAATCAATGCGCCAGTCATTCCAACGCGCTTCTTCCTTGACCATAGTAGCTGAGACCGTTACTCCAAGTTTCTCCGAAACTTTCGCCGCGACTGGCCCTCATCTGTTCCGAGTCTTGCAAAGGGATCTTGTTGCTTTAGCGAAGGTGCGTCAAGATAGACAGCCGGCTCACCGGGTATAGCAAGGGCGATGGCGAAGTATTCAAACCAAATCCCCTCCCCAGGGTAGGGAGAAGTTCATTAAGCGTGGCGGCAAGATTTCTGCTTGAGGTCCCAGTTTTTTTCTTAATGTGAGTAGTGTTTTATGGGGAAGTCCTTTCACGTTGTCCGTTAAGATAGCCCCGATGCGCTCGAACACAACAGCAGTGTTATAAAACTTAGGTAAGACGAAACTGCATCTAACGGAGCGCAGGAGAAGGCGAAGTCCGAGAGTGTACTCGTTCGATGCAAATACCCGTATAGATCCCAAGGCTTCTCCCTATGTCAGGCCGAAAAGTGATGGAGTGTGTTTGTAACTATGTTCTGACCCTTATTCGCCGAGATAGGTTAGGACCGTGTGCTTCACTTTTTCGATTTTCTTATTCCTCTTTTTCGATTTTCTTATTCCTCTTTTTCTATCTATCTTTTCGGAATGTGGCTCTTCTTTAAATGATTTTTCATACTTTTTTTCTGACCATCATCATCGTTGCGAGAAATCACCGAATGGAAAGGCGTGTTGCAGTCTGTGCATTCTTGTCATTTTTCCGGGTGTCCCATAGCCTGGTGCACATACTGCGAACTTTTACGATGAACGTCGCGCGTTAAATAAAGAACCAGTGTCACGATGAAGAATGTTCCCTGGATTACATGGAGCGAAATATAGGCGGACGCCATCCCTTCTTCATCACGTCGCTGTCAGTGCGACTAGAAAGTTTAAATGCATTTCATCATCTACGCAGGGCAATGCAGCACTTTTTGTTATTGTTTGTTCTTTGATAGTGTTTACACAATATTGCAATGGCCAATAAGTTTCATATTGTCCTTATAGTTTTCATTAGGAAATTTTGCTGCGAGCCGGCATGTTACAGAAGCTCAGCGCCGCCACACGCACATAGTCCGGCTAGTATTGCCGCTTCCAGCAAATATATCGAATGAAATTGATAAATAATACGATGGTGTAATTGGTCAAGAATGAAGAGAATGCAGGCGAGTCTTGTCAGAAGGAAAGCCGCTTTAGTGCACTTGAAGTTATATTGTTAACATGGCTTTCCCATCGAAGATCACGCGTTAAAGTGACACCTAAATATTTATGCTCAAATACACGAGTGAGATGTGTGGAGTTAACAATGCAAGTAAAATCACATATTTGTTTCCTTCTAGTTAGGGCAAGCGTCACAGAAATTTTAGAACTTAGAGTCATCTGCCACTCCTGATACCAAGAGAAGACAGACTCTAGGGCAGTGCTTAGTACATAGTGATCACCATCGGAATTAATTGCAGGGTCCAATATACAATCGTCAGCGAATAGACGGATGTTAAAATGTAATCTGGAAGGCAAATCGTTTATGTATATTAGAAAAAAAACAGGGCCAAATGCACTGCCCTGGGGTACTCCCGATGTAACAAGTGCTAACGCAGATCATTCGTTATGAATATGCACAAATTTCGAACGGTCAGTCGGATAATTTTCTATTCATTTAACAATAGGGCCTTCTCCTAGTGTACACCGAATCTTCCTAATTAGTTCTTTGCGGGTTACACGATCAAAAGCCTTGGAGTAGCCCAATAAAATAAAGTTTGTTTGGTTTCTATTATCTAGCTAGACTATGATACGTCGTGTGTTAGTTCTATTAACTGTGTGACTGTTGAGAGACCACGACGGAAGCCGTGTTGGTAGGAAGAAAGAATAGATGCCTGTTCGACGTATGTGTTTATGTGTTTAACCATCGCGTGTTCGAGGTCAGGGAAATTCCAGGTTAGGGAAATTCGAGGTTGGGGAAATTGGCCTGCAATTAGATACCTGTGATGTGCTACCAGATTTATGCACGGGGAGGGTTTTACCAGGTTTTCCCTCGGTAGGAAGTGAGCACGTCATTAATGATTTATTAAAAACATGCAATAGATATTTAGCATTCCACTCAGAATCTCTCTTAAGGAATACATTCGGTATTTTATCGGGGGTCAGATCACTGTCTAAGAATGGTATGCTATTGTATGAAAAAACTTCATTCAGGTCCTTCAGGTCCTACAGAAGTTTCTTAGCCGGAAGCGAGCAGCTCCGGCTAAGGGACATAAGGCCTAACCTCTCAGCCGCATTGCGGGCCCGATGCACTGCCCCATGTCTGTTTTTCTTGTTCGGCGCTACGGAGAGCCGCGTCCCAAGGCTCTTCGGTGTGTTCATTGTCGCTGCGTAACGCGGAGCACCGCCACCGCATCGCGAGCAAGCGTATGAAGCCAAGGCTTCGCGGAATATCTTGCTTATTGATAGGGGATTGGGGATAGGTCCCCGTCTGCAAGTTCCTCAGGGTGAGAGCTTGCGGCCTGTTTAGCTTTATTTGCGAAGGCGGAGATGATCTGCGCGCCAAGTGTTTCGCGAGTTCGTTGTACGAGAAGATGTATGAGAGAAGAGAGTGCATATTTAACAATGCGTTTAACAGGGCCTGGCTCTGCGATTGTGAGCGGCTCGATAGTCTTTTGGTCAAGTGGTACTACGTGCGGAAGTTTTCCATGACCGATGTTGAATGCCGACTGAAAATAACCGGTAAATGAATTTACGGAGTTTTTATTATCATATTGAAATACAGCGCACCGGGACGGCACAACAGAAAGGAAAGACGAATACAGGCGCGCTTTTATTTATGTCAACATACAAACTAGCTTAGCATTCCATTCTATTATTATTATTCTATTATTCTATACTATTCTATTATCATCACTGGAAGCAGCGGAACATTCATGGTCTTTAAGGTTAAGGTAATTCCAGAACTTCTGTGGCGCGCTTTTCAAAAAGTTGGGAAGAGTTTCTGATTTCTTTAATTTTTAATTTTGACGAGGTGGTGCTAGTGTTCTTCGTGAAATGCGATAGCGCTGTAGAATGGGCGTACAGGTTAACGATATCAGCTCGGTGTAGAACTGCTCGGCGTGGCCCTCTCGCGGCTACCGGTGTTTATGGGCTCGGGCGTATAGGCGTGTGCCTGCTGATTGCCACGTAAAGGACTCATGCCCCGGAGTCCGCACGATTTGTACGTGTGGCGGAAGCTGGTGCGCTCCATTTAAAATGCGATGTGCGGCCCCGGAAAAAGTTTTGCATGCTGTCTGAGAGTCCGTCAGAACTATGACGCACTCCCAGTGCGGTCTCGTCGTGATGGCTAAGAGCCGATTTACGCTCGAGCCGCCCATCGCCGCAAGCCGCACCGCACGCGTGCGGTCGCGCGAAAGATTGCTCGTATCCAGCACTTGTGCACGAATTACCATGTACACTGTGTGTACAGTGTATACTTTACACATTGTAAACCGAAATTTGTGCACAAGTGTTTGATGCGTGCAATATTTCGCGCGACCACACGCGTGCGGTGCGGCTTGCGGCGATGGGCGGTTCGAGCATAAATCAGCCCTAAGGAAACCGACGACGCATTTATTTCAGTCCCGTAATTGTCGACTACGCTGGTGACGAACGCGGTAATTCTTGCCGTGCTGGCCGCGTCTACGGAGAGGAGACTGGGGTGGTTCTTACATTTCCTCGCGAGCGCCTGCGCTCGGGCGTGTCACCGTCCGAAGTGAAAGCTCGGGTGCATGTTCCTGGGAATTGGTGAGAGCTACATACTTTCCTGTATTCGTGCTGAGATTGTTGCCAGTGCGCCGGTCTTCCGTACGGGATATCCAAGACATTTCAAGACGCAGCATTCCGTTGTTGCGCGTTGTAGCCTCCCCTTCTGGCTTACCAGATGGGCATCTATGATTTCCCGTGCGTTGTTGTACATACCTGTCTCCTCGAAGCGAAAAGTAGCCGTTCCGGGTGGGAGTCCGAGCTCTTGCTTGTACGCCTTGCATATCAGCCAGTCGAATAACTTCTCTTCCGCATTGCCGCAGACGTTGATCAATTTTTCAGTACGGAAGTCACGCAGGAAGGAAACTCAGGAGAGGCCCTAACGTCACTTTTTGTAAAGCGAAAGTGAAGCCGGAAGTTAGCGTTGCTCATGGCGTTGCTCCGCCTATCGGGCCAGCTCTCCTCTATTGTTTACATTTCTCGCGAGACCACGCCGCGCTGCGCGCAACCGTGCTGCTCGGACCCGCGTGCTCCGCAGCAATACTAAACAATAGTTAGCACGTTAACATGATTCCGCCAAAGAGGGCAAAATTTCCCGCGGATATTCCTTCGTCCGTTGCCATTGCCGTGGCGCGGTACATTATCTACAGCGTTGCATGCGCGTTCATTTCAAGAACTTTAGTTCCGCCTGTCCCAGCTGGCCACAGCAACATCCGGTAGAGCACGGTCGAGATAACGCAGCGCAACAAAACACGGAGACCAACGCAAACCTGCTCGCACGGCGCCTTTGACACGGTACGAAACCTACGGAGAAACACGTGTGAGCGCAGAGAACAATAACAAAGCCGCCACTGTGGCCCGAAAGACGGGGCCACTACAGCAAATAAATAAAAAAAAACAGCAAAACAAAGGAGAACCTACTACGTCATTTCCTCCACACTTGTCTCCTAGCGCGCGGAGGGGGTAGGGCCTCTCCTCAGTTTCCTTACTCCATGACGGAAGTGTTTTGTGCTGGGCTCCATCAAAAAGTTGTCCCATGTAAGTACGTCACGCAATCATTACCATGCTAATTCTCTATCATCCTTAATAGCGCTACTTTGCTGTTTTGTTTTGTAAGGCACTGCAAGATGAAAGGGAACGGGCGGAGAACGCCACCAGATAGTGTTGCTGTCCGCGCATCAACTCGGTGGAAGACCTCCGCGAGGGGTGGGGACGGTGGTTTGCGCGCGCTTTCTGCTTTGGAAACACACACATCGAGCAGACTTTTTGTTTTCCAATGTCACGATGGAGCATTCGTAATGTAAAAGTCGCCTTTAATGAGCCACTCACAGCTGAACTCTAGCTGTTGGATGAGCGCGATCGCGACCATAAAGATAACACGAATTCACGATAATACAATTCGCGAACGCACGTCTTCACAGATTGGATCCACATTTGCAACTCCCATCTTCCACCAGGGTTACCACGAGCGGAAGCCACACTTCTGTGCCGCCTATGGTTCGGCGTGGCATTCACGAACTCCTATTCCTTCCGCATTGGAACTGCCGACAGCCCTGCGGCTGCGAGGAGACGATCGCGCACCTCCTCTGTGACTGTCCTCGTTACAGTGTGCCAAGGAAAGTGCTCGTGACTGGGCTCGAAAAACTGGACAATCGCTCTTTCCCAGAAGGGAAAGTTCTAGGACTCTGGCCCAGACGGGTTTCGGCACTCGAGGCCTTAAGGGCTTTGCTGAAGTGTTTAAGGGCGCGTGAATTGTGCGACCGCCTCTAAATCCTGTAGCGCGTAGCCTCGCGTTACTGTGCGAATTTTTCTCGTTTTTCTTTTCTCTATCCTCTCTCCTTTTATTCCCTTTACCCCTTTCCTCAGCACAGGGTAGCCAGCCGGTACTTACACTGGCTAACCTTCGGTTTGTCCTTCCCTTTTGTCTCTCTCTCTCGCGCGGTCAGGCATGAAGATGCACTGCTATAGTCCGCGCCATGTTTTCATTTCCATCGTGCGATCGGTCACTCGTCGGCGGTGGCACGGGCGTTTGACGTACGTCGCGTTTTCTCTCGTGAAGAACGCGCCATATGCGGTAACGACGCAGTCTCTCTGGTATCCTCCGGAGTGTTGTTTACGACGCGCTGTAGCATGGGCCTCGCGTGCTTGCTATCGGTGTCATTGATTAGGCCTTCGAGCGAAATTTTAGTTATTAACAGATTGCACACATTTCTAGACATAATTTTGAATGTGCAATGAAGCTGCTTTTTAGAATTCAAGTTTCACTTTAGTGTTAGGAATGAGTCCTTTGAAAGAGTTGAACAAGCTGTTTATTTATGCTGGACAACACAGGTCCAGCATAAAAACCTCAAACGTGGTGTTAATCTGTATCGATCGTGATTCATCGACTTGATGTGAATAAAACTTGAGAGCGAAAAAACCAGTGGTTTGGCTGGAAAAGCCATGTATATCTGGCACTCTTATTCGAGCATCACTCGACAATCATCAAGCATCGTCGGCTCTGACACCAACTCCTACTAATGTTGTAACTCTTGCTAGAAAAGGCACCTAAACCACTGTCTCTCTGTTTCTCCCTGTCATCTTCGTTACACTCCTCCCTGGTGCTCTCTCCTCTTCGTCGCGTACTTTTTTGGAAGACATGTAGAGAGACGGCAGGATGGAGCGTCACGTTGGTGCTGTATTCTTGTTTGGCTTCTGCTTATTCAGGCACCAGTGCTGTGGTCTTCTTCGAATTGGTTCTCGATATCGGAAGAAAAACGCCTAGCCTATGGTCACACCTGGGGAGCTCGCAATGTCACTGCACCGGAACGGTGTCATCATTTGTCACCGTTACGGCAAGACACGGCGAAACATGACTTGCGGTGGCACCAGTTCTTCTTCAGAGAAATCGGCGTCTTTTTTTAGGGGGGGGGGGGGGGGGGGAGCCGTGTTGAAGCAGACGACACGATCTTTCGATTGTCTTGGATTGCGCCGCTTCACGAAGCATACATGCCAGCATATAAGGGGCGATAATTTTTTAAGCGTCGCAGAATTTAAAAAAAAAAAATTGTCTATGGCGTTGTGATCACAAACCTTGCCTTTTTCAAGATATCAGACAAACGAAGGCATTCGAGATGCTGCGCCTCGGTGCTTTCAATTGAAGATAATGTCGCTTACAGACAAAGGAAAGATTATTTTGTCAATAAAGAAAGCCGACGCTTACATATTAAAATACCACACAAACTAAAAGTTACGTTAGGCTAACATGACACATGAAATAAGAGAAGTATGGTTACGGCATGGGACATATTAAAGGGACACTAAAGTGAAAAATGATTTTTTCTGCGTCAGTAAATTACCTTTCTACAACACCAAAACACCACTTTTACAACGATAAGACGTTTGGTAAGCCAGAAAAAGCGCAAGAACGAAATACGGGTGGCGACGCCTACTTAAGTTCCCGCAACTTGTGGCTGTGACGTCTTGGAATTTGATGACATTTTCTAAGGCCTATTAATTATATATAGCTCTACAGATTGACTACATTGTGTTCTAAAGGAACCAAATATGAAACACGGCAAGTTTGAGGAGCCTTTACTCAGTCAACGCGGTCCAAATGGGATAACATACTTTGGTATCCCTGAAGTCACGCTGACGTACCGGCGCTGGGGTTTCGGCGCGAAATTCAAATACTGATACTTACACCTTCATTTTCTCATCTAATAATC
The DNA here is from genome assembly GCF_050947875.1 of Dermacentor variabilis. Lineage (NCBI taxonomy): Eukaryota > Metazoa > Arthropoda > Arachnida > Ixodida > Ixodidae > Dermacentor > Dermacentor variabilis. Next base: position 49,776,391 of record NC_134571.1, on the reverse strand, counting down.
AAACTATTTTTTTTAAATGACTGCCTGCAGGGTTCTTAAACAATCCTTCATTAGTCTAAATTGACTTATTGTTTCGCTTTAGTGTCCCTTTAAGCTACGGAGTCGACAGAAAGTTCACTAAGTTATCAAGAAACAGCAAAATCGGGGTTCACCATCTAGTTAGATATGATGGTGACCTTTGAACACTCCATATCAGGATGCCATGAACAGAATGAAGCAGAAGTCGCATGAGAATAGTTGACTACGGGCGGCCGACATGATTATGCAGTCGACTGTCATCTTTTTGTTGGGGAGCAGTCATAGCGGATTGTCTCAGGCTCCACAAAAGACATGCAAAATGAAAAATGAGAATGTCTTCATGAAAAATGTCTTAAAGGGACACTAAAGGTTACCAGAAAGTCAAGTTAAAGTGGTAGAGCAATGTTCTAGAACGTCTAAGGCGTCAATCTAATCGCCAACAGAGCTTTAGTAACCGAGAAATTGAGGTAAATGCATGACACGATTTGAGACCCCCCAGCGACATTCCGGTACTAGCCCGATGACGAAAGCACTCCTCATAGTTTGTGTTACTAATACTCAACTACTCGTATTAAAAATATCATTTCATTCGATTATAAGACCGAAGAATATGCTACTTCTCTACGTATATTCGATTCTAAGAAAAAATAACATCTTGACGTTGCCCTTCAGTGGTATGGGTGGTCGAAAGGTTTCGTTTTCGCTCGACTCTGCGCGCTCGACTCTGCGCCGCGCACGCTTTGGAGTTTCAGTAGTTTCGTTATCGCGTCGTGCGTTGCGGGTTCTGCTGGCTCGCGAAACTTTCATTTCGAACAAGCAGTGAGAATGCCACGTCCTTGTGATGCCGTGGGAGGCCCTCGTTGCTTTCCCGCTCCGGAGAGCCGGTGTCGAGGCCGCCGTCTTAGTACGCAACGCGAGCCAATGTGTCTTTGTCAGGGTCCATTGTGACGAGCGTCGAAGTTTGCGTCATAGAATAAAGTACCAGCTTATGGTCGCGCGTTTCTCCTTCCGCAAGCCACCATACTCCCGCTTTCGCTCTGCTGTCGGCTCTGTCTTGGCTCTGTTTCTGGCCGCGCATTTGCGTTTTGCGCAGAAAAGCCGTAGCGCCGTCTGCGGACGCCCTTCTACTCACCGATGGCGCAACGTCACTATGAGACCATGATGTCATTACTTCTCGATCGGAGGGCGGCCGATTTGAACTGCGCTAGAGGTACGCGGACGCTTCAGAACGCATTTTCTCTTAAAGTCAGTCTCTCCTTGGCACGAAACAAGCGTTTCGAGGTTTCTGTGATGGTATTTCAACAGTCCACGTTCACTTAATAGTAACCCTTAGTGTCCCTTTAACGTTCGCCAGTGTCCACATCTTTTTAATTCTTTTGAGCACGTCTTGCCCACGTACTTCTTGGAACATTAACCAATACAATGGTACAGGGAACACACTCTAAATAAGTTCCTTCATCAGACGCTTTCTTTTTACATTAGAAAGGTAGTCTTGCGAAAATCTTGCACCGAAGGCCCGATCGGACGACACAACTTCGCGGAAGAACCGTGATATTATGTAACCTCCGCCAATGGCCGTAGCGAGAAAAAAAAAAAAGCAAGCATGGCATCTGATAACATGGTTTGAAAAAAAAAAACACAGAGGAAAGCGTCCCTTACATCTGTTATCAATGTTAACGGATACAAGAATAGGTAATAATAATAATAATAATAATAATAATAATAATAATAATAATAATAATAATAATAATAATAATAATAATAATAATGTTACGAAGAGTTTCGAAGAAATGGTTTTTATTTACAGGCGATGGATGATGATCGTCGCGTGATAGTAGCGCAGCTCGGCCTCTCCAACGCTTCGTCCTCCTCGTCTTCCCTTCTTTTCTCTTGTCCGTGCCTTTTGTATCTGTTACATTTCCCCGCAAGCAGACGAAGCCCGTGGGGCGAGTCAGGATGCGCAAGCAGGGTAGAAAGGCTTCAGGCGAGCAATGTGAGTCAGCTGAGTTCTGCTTGATCGCCGACCATTGCACAGTAGGCGAGCTATGACGTAAGTGAGTTCGCTCAGGCGGTCCACAACTACAAATGGGCCTGAATATTTTGACAATAACTTTTGGCACAATCCACGCTTGCGTTGCGGTGTCCAAAGAAGGACCAAGTCACCTTTTTCCAACGATACTTGTACGTGACGGTTGTCGTATCGCTCTTTCGAACGACTTTGCGAGGCCAGAGTACGAAGACGAGCTATTCGACGCGCTTCTTCGGCGAGACACAAAGTCTTCGATACAGAATCGTCACTGTGCAGAACGAACGGTAAGAAAGTGTCCAGAGGGCTTCGCGGTAACCTGGCATAGAGGAGATAAAATGGGCTATAGTTCGTGGTTTCGTGTTTCGCCGTGTTGTATGCGTAAGTGATGAAGGGCAGCACGTCGTCCCAGTTCTTATGATTGGAGGAGACGTACATGGCAAGCATGTTGGTCAGCGTTCTGTTCGTCCTTTCAACGAGGCCATTGGTCTGTGGATGGTACGGCGTGGAATGACGGAACTGGGAAGTGCACAAACGAAGTAGCTCTTCAATGGCATCAGCAGTGAATTGGCGACCACGGTCGCTGATGATGACACGTGGTGGGCCATGACGAAGGACCACGGAACGCAACAGGAAGACCGCCACGCAAGCGGCGGTGGAAGACGGTATGGCTGCAGTTTCTGCATACCGTGTAAGATGGTCTACGCAGACAATTATCCAACGGTTCTTGTTGCTAGATAACGGGAATGGACCCAAAAGGTCAATGCCTACTTGCTCGAATGGCGTGTTGGGTGGTGTCAATGGCCGAAGGGGACCCGGGGCTGCGGTGGTCGGTCGCTTGTGACGTTGGCACGTTTCACAACTAGCGACATAGCGCTTGGTTGTTTCGTACATCTTGGGCCAGTAAAAGCGCTCCTGCGTGCGGTGTAGTGTTCGTACGAAACCGAAATGGCCGGATGTCACATCATCATGCATGGCGCGTAGAACGTCGGAGCGAAGGCTCTCCGGGACAACAAGCAGAAAACGCGCTCCATGCCCGGAATAATTAGTTTTGTAGAGTAATTTATCACGGACGGTAAAGCGACCACTGCCTTGAGAAGTACGGGCGGCAACAAAAAGCGGATCGAGGGTAACATCACTCCGTTGTTCTCGCTGAAAGTCTGCCGCGTCAGGGAACGTAGAAGTAACAGCAGCGAGACAGTCGTCAAAATTCTCAGCATCGCAGTCGGTAGCCGCAAGAGGAATCCGAGAGAGGCAGTCTGCGTCAGCGTGACGACGGCCACTCTTGTACGACACCACAAAGTCGTATTCCTGGAGGCGCAGTGCCCAACGTGCGAGGCGACCAGAGGGATCACGCAAACCGACCAGCCAGCATAAAGAATGATGGTCGGTGATAATCTTGAATGGTCTACCGTAAAGATAACACCGAAACTTCTGTATGGCGAAAACAGCTGCCAGGCATTCCTGTTCCGTAACCGTATAATTCCGTTCAGATTTGCTCAGGCAACGGCTGGCATATGCGACTACATGTTCTGCGCCACTGTGACGTTGTACAAGCACCGCTCCTATCCCAATGCCACTAGCATCAGTGTGAACTTCAGTTGGGCAAGACGGATCGAAGTGACGCAAGAGCGGTGCTGACGTTAGTATAAATTTCAGTTGAGAAAATGATGCGTCACACTCTGGTGTCCAATTGAAGGATGCATTTTGTCGCAAAATACTTGTCAACGGGTAAACGATGTCGGCAAACCTGGGAACAAAACGACGAAAATATGAACATAGGCCAATGAATGAGCGAAGTTCTAGTGCTGATTGTGGTGGCTTGAAGGAGCTCACCGCTTCAATCTTACGAGGATCGGGTCTGACGCCATCCTTGTCAACTAAGTGTCCCAGGACCAGTGTTTGACGTTCGCCAAAGCGGCATTTCTTTGAGTTGAGAACCAGCCCAGCTTTCTCGATGCAGTCGAGAACAAGGCTGAGGCGTTGATTATGTTCTTCAAACGTGCGGCCAAAGATTACAACATCATCGAGGTAACACATGCATATCTCCCACTTCAGACCACGTAGTACTGTGTCCATGAATCTTTCGAAGGTGGCAGGAGCATTGCAAAGGCCAAAAGGCATAACATTAAATTCGAATAGGCCATCTGGAGTCACGAAAGCGGTCTTTTCCTTGTCGGCAGGGTCCATAGGTATTTGCCAATACCCCGATCGCAAATCAAGTGTTGAGAAGTAAGAAGCAGCGTGTAAGCAATCAATGACGTCATCTATTCGCGGTAGTGGATAGACATCCTTCTTCGTCACTGCGTTTAGATGTCTGTAATCCACGCAGAATCTCCAGGAGCCATCTTTTTTTCTGACCAGGATTACTGGGGCTGCCCAAGGACTAGACGACTCTTGAACGACACCTGTGTCCATCATCTCCTTGACTTGTTGTGCAATAACCTTTCGCTCGGAGGATGACACTCGGTAGGGCTTCTGGCGGATGGGGTGTGCGGAGCCGGTATCTATTCTGTGACGAGCGCGGGACGACGGCAAATGAAGGGGTGCATCTCCATGCGTGAAGTCGAATGCAGCCTCATGTCTGGCAAGGACATGTACCAGTGCTTGCCGTTCCGACGTACCGAGAGCCTTGCTGATCATGCCAAGCATTAGCTCTTCAAAATGGCTATTATCGCAAGGAGAGCAAGCTGTAGAGACGTCCGTAGTTAGGGCCGCCACTGAGTTACATGCGGCTTCATCGAAGAGAGCGATTTTCATACCGCGAGGAAGGACAACCGGCGTGGCGGAACAGTTCAGCGCCCACAATGTGGCGACTCCTTTCGTCATGCACACGACAGAGCAGGGCTGGAGAGGCCGAGCTGCGCTACTACCCCGCACCTCCACCACAACTGTTACGAAGAGTTTCGAAGAAATGGTTTTTATTTACAGGCGATGGATGATGATCGTCGCGTGATAGTAGCGCAGCTCGGCCTCTCCAACGCTTCGTCCTCCTCGTCTTCCCTTCTTTTCTCTTGTCCGTGCCTTTTGTATCTGTTACAATAATAATATTTTTGCCACCAAATGTACAAAACAACACCTTGATGCATTTTCTTTGATGCATTCTTCCTTTTATTTTGTCCTCCGAATTATTGTATAATTTTTTGAGCATTTCGCCTTCCTTTGTTTATAACTATCGCATAGCTGCTGTTACATGAATCCTGTGTAAAATATTGAGTTGTCTCGCTATAATTATTTTTTCGCACTTCCTGCATGGGCCCAAGTCTAGCCGAGAAGGCTAAGGGCCAAGATGATTCACATGTACTTCTTATTAGTCGTCTGAATACATTGATTTTGAATTTAATTGAACACAAACAGGCCCGTCTAAGCCTCAGTTGCTTGCAGGATCGTGCCTACGAATATTATACACATGGCGAAAAGATACATAAATTGATGAGACATGCAGAAAAAAGAAGAAAATGAATGACAATAATGGAAAACAACAAGATAACATTTGGTTATTCTACTTAAAACAAAGGAAATTGAAGACGTAACTATTATGATGCAAAAATGTTCTGGAGGTTAATTCCACCATAGCCCATTTAATAATTCAGCGTGCTTCTCGATCTCGCGTTCAATATTTCATTTGGTAATTTGTTAAAGATGTCCGACACATATGCACAGCGTCTGGTCACTCCATACCTTGCTGCTGAACGAGGAACTACATAACGGATGTGTTTTCTAAGTTCTCTTGGGGCGGCACTTTTTTCTTTGTATGCGCGATTCCTAAAATGTTTGACGACAACTGTTTCGACAAGCAATGATTGAAAATTCGGTAGACAAAGTTCACGGAACATATTTGCATCTGTTACTATTGGGGAATTGTAGGCAACATTTTTAAGAATATTATTTTTGATCCTGTCTACCCCGCACCTCCAACAATCCGAACAGAAGCCGAAGTCTGTAATGCTGTATCTCAACACACTGTAACCCAGTACAGGGACAATAACCTTTTTAGCAGAATAGGGTGCAAAACTTTTGATATTAAGCAACAGCCAAGCAGGTAACCTCAGTTTAGAACAAATAAGGGTTAAGTGACGCTGCCACGATAAGTTACTATCGAAAGATATTGCGAGATATTTCACACAATCCAGGTATAGAAAAGGCGCACACTTACAAGAAACACAGTTCGACTCATGTAAGCAGACAGTCATGTAACAACAGTAGTCTTGAGTGGAGAGCGAAAACAAACAAGTTGTGTTTTTCTTGGTGGAGGGGGGGGGGAGACATTGACTACAATTACAAGCATTACATTGCACACGTCGTTTTGCAACATTTCAGTGGACATTTTGTAATAATGATGTTTTGCCATTGACACAGTGTCGTCAGCATACTGGAACAGGGAACATTTGGAAATCGCCAAAGAAAAATCATTAACGAAAATGTGAAACAACAATGGTGATAAAATGTACCCCTGAGGAACTCCAACTTTCAGCGACAGCTTAGAACTAAAAACGCGCCTATCATCGATAGCAACCACTTCAAATCTGTTCCTGAAGTAACTTTTGAGAATGTTGTAGAAAGGCCCATGAAATCCCCAAAAATGCAGTTTACTTAACAAGATTTGATGATTCAGGATGTCAAACGCTTTCGCTACATCTAAGAACAGTGCACATACAAAACGTTTTTGATCAAATGCCAATGACAGTTCATCTAAAAATTCCTCAAACACTGCCACAGTACCACGCCCTGAAATAAAGCCACACTGTCGATCAGTCAGGATAGAAAATTTGTTAAGAAGACATGGTGTGGAAAAGAAGTTTTTCTAAAACCTGAGCAATCACCGACAATATAGAAATTGGACGATAGTTTTCAATATTATTTTTTTCCTTGACTTGTGTAGTCGAAAAACAACTGCAGTTTTTAGGCAATCCGGAATTTCGTCGCCTTCCAAAAAACCATTCACTATATGCAAGATGACGTATCTGACAGCGCATTGAGATTCCTTCTGAAGGTGTGTAATGATATCCCATCATATCCATGGGCCTTGTTAGGACTAAAACTGAAAAGAATTCCTTCCAAATCACCCCTCCAAATTCTTGGAAGAAAAGCTGACGCAGGTGCGGTCTGCCCTAACAACGAGTGTTTGTGGATATAGAGACAGCTCTTTGGGACGCTCTTACAAAGTGCCTGTCGAAAGAATCAGTCACTACTGTGGAAGGTTGCTGAAAAGAACCGGAAACAGGCTGTCTACTGAAACTTTCTCCTAGAGATGATTTACCAAACACAAAGTTTGGCTTATATTATTTAAAGATAGTTACTAATTGATTATTTGAAGAAAGTAACGGCGTTACCTTTTTATAATAATAATAATAAGAAGAAGAAGAAGATGAAGAAGAAGAAGAAGAAGAAGTAGAAGAAGCTCGACGAAACTGACTGCCTTGATGTTTGCTCCCAGGTACAGCACAAGATAAACGTCGTAAACATGCCGTGAAATTTTACAGCTAAGCTGTTAGCATCTCGGTGGTCAGCATTTTTCATTTCTGTCTGTCAACAAAAATTATCATCAGTAATGGCTCATACCCCGGCTAAGCAATTACAAATGCAATGGCTCATCACCCTCGTAATGCAGAGGCTACAAGCACTGAGCAAAGTGAAGTGAACAGTGCATACATTCATTGGAATTACGCATACAACGTACAGAACAGTGCACCTGTCAACAAAGAACAATCATCCGAACCCTTAATAAAGCATTGCACACGCTCCGCAGCAGTTTCCAGTGGTGGTTTTGCAGCAGCTTCGTTGGATTTCCACTTTCGCAGGCTCAGGACGGCGAGTCAGTCTTTTTCAATGTAAAGCTTACGTTTACCTATAGAGCCTGCAGGAGGTACATAATTTTCGCAGCGAGGAAAGCCTTGCAGTTAGTGACCCGTACAAAAATCACCAGCTTCGTTTCTTCTCACATTGGGCGACTACAACAATGTCGTTGGAAATGAAGTAGTCTGAAAGCCGCAGCAAATAATAAGCTTTAGCGGATGCAGTCGTTGTTAGAAGCCTCCTGTACTCAGTGATGGACGTGGGTTGCAAAAAAAAAAAACAGAATAAGCTAAACGCAAATGGCGCTTCCCGCGTCATTGCATCGGCGATGAACGCACCGATCTCCGGTTCGGACTGAAATTTAGTAACGACAGGGATGTGAGCATACGGGGGGATTTTCTGCGTACTGCAGCATCACAATGGCTCTGCGTTGGAGGAAGCACTCTGAAAGATTAAGAAATCCGGTGCCTGATTAGCAACAATAATTGGACATGATGTTCCCTGTCATGGTCAGGACTGTTCATTGATATCACCAATGTTCGCCGCCGACGTCTAGATGCGCGTTAGCGTTGTGTTCTTATCGTCTCCGGTTATAACCCGTGGTGCAACACACCAGATCCGATTCCGTATAGTCATTATGTTGGGGGAGAAGCAGAGCAACCACTGACCGCAAAGAAATGTGCAAGCATTTCGTTTCCTTCCGCTTACTTGCGAGGGCAGGCTAGACCGAAAGCGTTGTTGCTGTTGTTTTGTTTTCTTCTCCGCGTTTCCCAAATTGCACAGCGCGCAGAAGTGAACTTCATCACAGGAACACGAAGGTGTATTAAAAGCAAGAACAGCGTAGTGAGAGTCTGAGAACGGACACTAGCACCGAGGAAGGCAATGGGCCAAGCTTATAGATAATGTGCTCGCTGGATTTGACCACGCTACAGTACAGTAGAGGTCGGTGTAATAGCAGGATGCAATCGCAACTAAGCACTGATCGCGACGATTGATAACTGCGTGTGTCGACATAGCTGAACGCCTCCAATGCAGTCGACCCGCGGAACCAATCATTTGCTGAAAGGAATCTTCGGTGTGCCTCCATAAAGGCGCACAATGTATAGGCAGGCATGCAGCGTATTATTTTGTCGCGTCCAAACGAGCGGACATATTTATCATCTGTTCATTTATTATTATGACTGCTTCTTCTTCGAGAGGCAATCATAGATTTGCTTCCTTTATGCCCGCTAATTGGATGCGTGAGTAATAAGGCAGGCAGTTTGGTGCTGATTGAGTTTATGACTGATTGCGTGTTGGTTTATTTGCTTGATTATTTGGTCCACTGATGGATCGCCATTGATCTATTGATTTGGTTTAACATCCGATGCAGTGGAACCATATAGAACTGCGAGAAAGCCGTGGAGGGCTTTTAATTACGGCTTCTACTTGCCTAATCCTGAACAATGTGCTGGTATATGTTAATGCACTCTCAGTCGAGGCAAGAGCGGGAAAATGAATGATCAAAAATAAAGAACAATAAAACGATTACGTTAAATAAAGCTGGTGAAAACTCACGTATTGATTTAATTTATTGTTTATGCGTTGCGTGTCCGGTGGTTCGATTAGAGATTCCTATCCAACGAGCGGCGGCTTAACATGCTTACGCAATTTCGTTGAATAATTCAATCTTCAGTCGAAGCAGTTCGGGCTGTTGCGTCATTGTATTCGTTTCTCTAAGCCCGATTTTGCAATGTTGAAATATTGAGATATTGAAAACTCCTAACTACTTATTTTTACTCTGGCAAAGAACAGGCCCGCCTGCCCCATGTATTAATTTATTCCTAGTCGCCACACTCCGAGCTCTGGAAAACTGTCATCTGTCTTTAAAAACTCGTGCTGTGCACAAGGAAATCACGCGCCAAATCTAGACAGCGCCAGAGCTCCCTTGCACGATTCAACGTGGTTCGTGGCATTAGTACTGTGCAGCAGAACGCAGGTGAATGTTTGAGAGAGAGAGAGAGAGAGAGAGAGCGAGCGAGAGATGTATTGCATTACATTTGAAGCTAATTAAACGTCTCTGTCTTCACATACTTAACAAACGCGTTCTAAACGCGGTACTTAAGGATGGTGACAACTGAGGGTTTATCTTCCGAACTCTCACTTGCTCAGAAGGAACCCGGTGTCCATGGTATAGCCACCTGTAACAATCTGCTTGTATACCGACTGAAAGAAGTCAACACGCACATTTCTATTACATTGTATTCTATTCGATCTCATGTCACCCAATTTCGCCCCGTACCGCTGCATATTGTCTTTAAGCCTTTGTTAATATTAACTTGAAAGCGATTACGTGAAATATTCATCCAAGATATAAGATCGAATGTACATGGAAACGTATGAAGGTGTTTTAGGCGTATTCTTGACGCCAGATTTCCTTAAAAATTAGCATTAACTTCAAACAGACGACCGCTGCGCCACTGGTGGCGGAAAGTGCCCGTGAAGTCGCTTCAAATAGCGCCAGTTTACACGAAAATACAAGATGTAGCATTAACATGCCAGCCTACAACATGTACGTTAGACCTTCATATATCTGTGCTTACCAAAATAAAAGTGTGTTTTTTTTAATGCACAAAAGTTGACGTGATGGTTACTTGTTCCGCTCATGGAGAGATTGCTTTCCGCGCCTAACCGTGCGCCCCCCCCCTTAAATTTTATAAAGAAAAGAAAGAAAAGTAAGAAACAAAGGAATAAGGAATTAAAGAGGGGAGGGGGTTCTCACGGTAGTCGATAAGAATCTGTAATGAGAACTCTTTTGAAAAGCGATAACGTTCATAAGTTCCCTTCGGGTGTGAAGAGACTGCATGTTGCGCACAATTGTCGGAGCCCGCGATCTGTGAGCACCCGTCTTGCGACCGCGAAGATTATTGGCCGGGCCATTAAAGCAGCTGCCGCTAACAGCCTCCGAACGCTTAACTGTGCCTCCTCATCCACGTCCTCCTGCCAGAGGCGGGACTTCCACTGCGACTTGCACGCGCCTTGCTTTGTCATATTTACGAAAGCGGATAAGACAGCGCAGCGCGCCATAAGATGTGAGCTTCATTGGCCCTAACGGTCGCAGCACACTCGAAGAGAGGCAAACAGAAGTCGGGTTCGCGGAACCAAGTACAGCTCACTGTCGGTTAATCTTCCAGCTGGATACCGTGATAGCCAGCCTGCCTTTGGCTGTGAGAGTCTAAGTTTCGGCGCGACAGTGCCCCGGTTCCGCAGCCGATGTGTCCGAAAGGGCATCCATTAAGTGCAGAGCAACATGCGCAAGTGCTTTGCCTTTAGGATCACTCGGAAACTGAGTTGCAGTAGGAGCATGGCCGGTTGCCCAAGAGCGGCGCCCATCAAATGGAAACGACATACATAAAGGATAGCTCAACAGTGTCCAACGCTGAAGGGATTATATGCGATGAATGAGATTGATTTGCATCCTTTGGCTTTCTACTTTTACCGAGGATCGGTCGATGCTTTTACGGCTTCAAGGGAGCCGTAATGCAATCGCTACCAAGAATCCGAATAATAGGCGCTGTTCATATTACGTGCCTCTGAAATGATGCCTTAATGGGCATTGGTGGCTCAACGTCGTGATGGTTAGTGTCATTGTTGAACTCTGCGTCTTTCAACTTCAAATTGCGGCCTTGTCACGTGTGTAACCGCACACGTGCTGGTGTGCTCCGGAACTCCATTCATATTTATGCATGGTAATTAGAGAGATAGAGAGAGCGTGAGAGAGAAAATATGTTTACGAAAGGCAAAAATGTCACACACCCGAATGTAGCACGAAGCTACAATGGAAACGCCTACGGGTTTCCTTTGGAGAAATATTTGGACAAAAGTACGTGTCTCCTGCAGGAAATTTCGTCCTGGTCAGAACGAATTTTTCTTCAGCTGTCAGTGTTTCTTTCCGAGAAACCCATACGGGTTTACTTCGTAGCTTCGTGCTACATTCGGGTGTATGACGATCCTCGTTCCATGATACTTTTTCTACCTTCCGAGATTGTGCCCAACTAATTTGCCATGATATGTCTATCTATTCAAGCAAGTTGATCTGGTTGGCGCCCAGCTTCAAGCTAAGCTTGACAAATGCAATTACGGAGGAAGCAGGAAAAATACCTGCCTCCAGAAAAAAAAAAGTTGTATAGAAAAACGTAGAACTGCGCAGTTCTCGACATAACCTAAATGATGTCCACTACAGGATGAAAGCCTATCTACATGCAATTACGCTTGTCTTGCGTCAGCAGGCTCCATTCTTCCATACCTGTCAATTAGCTAATCGCATAACTTCATTTACCCTGCAGTTCTATCAATGAGAAGCGTTATATAAGAAGCCCTCAGCAATGTCACGGAAGGTCATTTTCAATTTCTTGGTCCACCTAGAACCTAGAAAATCAATATTCCGCTTGCAAATGCAGCAACTTAATGATACGATCCTAAACTAGATGTAATAAACCTGTAATATCCAAGCCAAACGTTATGAGGATGTATGCAGTATTAAATGAGGAAATTTGAAGTTAAACTCAATTACTGCAACGAATCTTGCTTTTGTGAGGCGTGCGAAGTGAAGCTAACTTAGTAGTGCTAAAACAGACAACCTCCATCATCTAGTAGTATGGGTTCGTTCAAGGTGCGTTATGTGATCATACGGTAATTTAGGGGTATAGGACCCTACGGGCACGAAAATCAGATCACTCACAACAAAGTACGCAGCTCCTCCCTTTAAGGCGTTTCAGACGATCGTAGCGCAGAAGCAGTCAGTCTGTAGGTAGAGCAATGTTGGTTTTCCTTTTATAGTGCAACCATGTGGCGAATTACAACAAGGTGCAGTTCGATTACCTAACGCGGCTACCACTAGAAACACGTGTACTGCTAACAGTCGGGGCATATTAGAGAACTAGAACCACGACAAACCACGCTTTCCTTTCCCTCAATGTAGGGTAGCAAACTGTACAATGGTCTGTTGGACCTCTGTGCCTTTTTTCTCCTTGCTTTCGCTCCTTCGCGACAAGAGCGAAAGCGCCTTTATGTTTAGGACAATGAAACACAACACATCACAAAAGAGAAGCATGTGCAAACGAGCTGTCGGTCATTATGTAAAGCAAACGTGGTCTTTTTCTTGGTATACAGTGTACACGAAAAGCAAAAATCAGGGCATTTGGCAGCCCTTTGTGGGTCAAATCGACACACAGTACGTTTACACAAAAGTTGGGACGGTCCCGCTACATTCGGGACGGTTAGCAACCCTACCAACCAACTTCATTTGAAGTTCTTAATCTCATTTTAGAGAAGAGACAGATAGATAATTCTTTAGTGGAAGTCAGTGTTGTTTTTATTCTGCTTTATTTTTTGGCAATTTATGTCTTTCACGGATCTGTACGCGGAGAAAGTGATTGCTTGGAAGTTAAGGAGTATAATACACAGAAGAAAGAGGCAAAGAAATATGCAGATCCCACGCACTGTGGTAATCGATGTAAGCGAAGCTTTGTCTGCTGTTTGCGTTCATTGACGTTAAATGGCAGTGATATATTGACGGCATCCGACAGTCGGGATGGGATGTGAAATGCTACCTTGCCTGCTCTGCTTGTGTTTGTTGTTCTTTCTCCGCTCGACGCTTTATGCGAGCCTTCGACTCATAGGCACTAAGTGCACGCTTCGGCGCCATTCTTGGTTGTAGCGTTGTAGCTCACAAAACTACCCTTCTCTCTCTCTATTCCTTCGCTAACTTTCTCCCCACTTCCTCCCTCTACTGTCATTGCTGTTGCGAGTGAGCACGGAGACTAGCGCGGCAGCTCCTGCACAGCCTTTGTGAGGGATCACGCCTGGTTAGGCGTCCAGAGGACATTGTGCAGATGCAACGCGGCGTAAATCTTGACACGAGCTTCTCTGGTCGTCTTTTCTTTGTGCCACACTCCTGTCGTATACTAATGTGATAGCGTTAAGGGCCCGGTGTCACAGAACGTCACGTCACAGTTGGTGCGCCGATATCTCCCGGAGCATTATAGGAGCTTAACGCCCTCATAATGCACCTTAACGTTCCTATAAGCTCCTACGTAGTCCTCCATAAAGAAAGCAACAAAATCCCAATAAAGAAAGGCGTCAGGCAGGGTGATACGATCTCTCCAATGCTATTCACAGCGTGTTTACAGGAGGTATTCAGAGACCTGGATTGGGAAGAATTGGGGATAAGAGTTAATGGAAAATACCTTAGTAGCTTGCGATTCGCATATGATATTGCCTTTCCGATTTGCAGATGATATACTCAGGAGACCAATTGCAATGCATGCTCACTGACCTGGAGAGGCAAAGCAGAAGGGTGAGTCTAAAAATTAATCTGCAGAAAACTAAAGTAATGTTTGACAGTCTCGGAAGAGAACAGTAGTTTACGATAGGTAGCGAGGCACTGGAAGTGGTAAGGGAATACGTCTACTTATAACAGGTAGTGACTGCGGACCCGGATCATGACACTGACATAATCAGAAGAATAAGAATAAGAATGGGCTGGGGTGCGTTTGGCAGGCATTCTCAGATCATGAATAGCAGGTCGTCATTATGCCTCAAGCGAAAAGTGTATAACAGATGTGTCTTACGAGTACTCACGTACGGGGCAGAAACCTGGAGGCTTACCAAAAGGGTTCTACTTAAATTGAGGACGACGCAACGAGCTATGGAAAGAAGAATGATTGGTGTAACGTTAAGGGATAAGAAACGAGCAGATTGGGTGAGGGAACAAATGCGAGTTAATGACATCTTAGTTGAAATCAAGAAAGAGAAATGGGCGGGGGGGCATGGGCAGGAATGTAATGAGGAGGAAAGATAACCGATGGTCATTAAGGGTTACGGAGTGGATTCCAAGGGAAGGGAAGCGTAGCAGGGGGCAGCAGAAAGTTAGGTGGGCGAATGAGATTAAGTTTGCAGGGACGACATGGCCACAATTAGTACATGACCGGGGTAGTTGGAGAAGTATGGGAGAGGCCTTTGCCCTGCAGTGGGCTTAACCAGGCTGATGATGATGATGATGATGATGATGATGATGATGATGATGATGATGATGATGATGATGATGATGATGATGATGATGATGATGATGATGATGATGATGAAGCTCCTACGTCTTCACTCGCGGAAATAAGCCTGTGCACTTATTTCGGCATCGTCTCGTCGTCTCGTCTCATCTCGGGTCCCGTCTACGTTTTGCGCTGTTAAAGGGACACTAACGGCAAATATTAAGTCAATCTAAAGTGATGCATTAGTGCTTGGGAATCTGTAAGGCGTCAATATTATCGCGAAGAGGGACTTAGCAATCGAGAAACTGAGGTAAATGCAGGATACGTTTAGAGACACCCCGGACATTTAAATACTTGCCTGATGACTTGCACTCCTCAGTTAAATTCTGTAGCTAGTACTCAACCACTAGTTGCAAAAAACATCATTGTATTGTATTAAAACGTGAAATAAAATCCTACTTATATAATTATCTTTCATATATAGAAAAAAAAACTAATTGAAATTACCCTTGACATCGACGCAGGCGCTCGAAAGGTTTCGTTTTCGCTCAACTCTGCGTCGCCCGCGCTTTCGCGTTTCAGCAGTTTCGTTATCGCGTAGTGCTGCGCTGGTTTTGCTGGCTCGCGAAACTTGCGCAAACTGCAAGTAGCAGAGAATTCAGCTTCCATGTTATGCCGCGGGATGCCCGAACGGTCTACGCCACTTGACCAAAAATCAGGCGCAGCGGCGAATCCACCGCTCTGTCTTGGCTCGGTGCCGCCGTCTGTTGGACGCCGTTTTACTTACCGATGGCAGCAAAAGGTGGTGATGGCGTATGCAACGTCACCACTCCCCCGGTTCGGTGCTGGAAGATTTGAATTTCGAATAAGTATTCTGACACTTCTGATGCAAATTTCTCGTAAACTATAAGTCCTTTCTTTAAACAAGGGTTGCGAGGTTTCTGGAACGGTATTTAAGCAGTCCACGTCTACTTCTTATTTGCCTTTAGTGTCCCTTTAACACCAGGATGGGAAACCAACAAGCCCAAGCTGCTTTTCTATAGAATTCTTGCCGCGAAAGCGCCTTTCGCGGCGCACGCTTACTTCCGCAAGTGAGGACGTACCTTTATGAGGCTTCTGAAAGGCTCATAGCGCTTCTACAATGCTATAACTCCTGTAATGATATGAGACGTATTATAAGGTTCTGGAAGGTTCTGAGGTTCGTGCAAAACTGCGAAGGCGATGCTAGGCTACGCCGTTAGTGTATGTGAATGAATACACAACCACCATTACATGGTTGGAGCGGTGGAGTGAACATGCACTTCAGCAGGCTGCCTTCACGGGCTCCTGAGCCGAAAGAAAGAAACCATGGAGCCTGCAGATGTGCACGCCAGTTACAGCAGGCTTTTAGAACGCCGAATGCAAGCATAAATCGCCGGCTGAACATTGCTGTTAGGTTCAAAGAACTTCAAGTATTCGTCATGCTGGGTAGGGCTGCTCGAGCGAAATCGTCGAAAACATATTGCTAATAGGGAGTAGTTGCTTTCAGACACTGTGAATACCTCTACACCTCTGCGAAATGGCTATAGAATAAGATCACAGTAATTCCACTCGCCACAAACTCTGACGTATGCTAACTGTTTTTTGTTTGTCTTTACGGCACGCGATTATCCCTTTATCGGACAACTAACGAACTCTGAACACACCACATGGCCGTCACACTGTAGAGTATTGCCGCCTATAGCGGTGAGATCGAAGTTGCGCATTAATTGGAGACACTTGTCTCCAGCTCATCGCCAGCAGCGAAGTGGAAGGTGTGAATGGGGTATAAAATAAGGCGTCCGTGAAGTCACGCCAACAGCTAAGGTGAACCTATACATTCGCTGATGACTACGACGACTATGCCTTTTGGGCTTACGAATGAAGCCTATTGTATGAGGCTCACAATTCTTCATCCGCCTGTAGTTTCTTATGACCTTATTGGTTGAGTCCATTGCAGACAATGTAAATAAATGATTTATCGATTAGGGAGATTTTATGTGCCAGAGAAACAGCGCGCGGCAGCTAGACACGCCGTGATGGATGGTATGGTATGGTGAAACTTTAATGAAGTCCTGCAGAGCGTGAGTCTTCACGAAGCGGGTCACTCCCACGTGGGAACCGGAAGGCCGAGCCTCTCGGCCACATAGTGGGCCTGCTGGACAGCCCAGAGTTGGTCAGCCAGAAGAGGGCTGCAGAGAAGCGCCTCTCATCGGGCCAAGCTGTTATCGACGATAGAGCGTGACCGGGCACACCGCCGGAGCATGTGGTCTAACGTGGCTATTTCTCCACAATCGCGGCAGGTAGCATTGGTGTAAGTATTCGGATAGATTTTATGTAAGAGCGACGGATTGGGATGCGTATTCGGTTGTAGTACACGGAGCGTTAAAGTTTGAGCTCTATTGAGCCGCGGATGAGGAACAAAGTAGGTTCTACGGCTGAGATAGTAGTGTTTAGTAATTTCGTCGTGGGTGGAGGGCGGGTCCCTGTTTTCTGGGGAGTCGGCTTCCTATTGGTCGAGGGTAGCACGGTGGGCAAGTTCACGAGCAGTCCCTTGAGCCGACTCGTTGAGGTTGGGAGGAGCACCCTTTATCTGACCTTCACGTGCGGGAAACCAATAAATGAAGTGGTGCGTGGCCTGTTTGAAAACCGTGCCTTGTTCAAATGCTCTTGCTGCAGATCTTGAATCACTATAGATGACATCCCGTGAGCTATCCAGCAGGGATAGTGCAATAGCCATTTGTTCAGCTATTTCGAAGTCCCTAATCCGAACCGAGGAAACATTGTTGATTCCTTGACGACCATCGACAGTGATGAAGGCGAACTCCCGACGTCCCTTACAAGAAGCGGCATCCACAAAGCTGACCTGTCGCTGATCACTGTATATTTGCCTAAGGAGGTTGGCCGCCATTGCCCTCCTTCTCTCGTCATTATGATCGGGGTGCATGTTCCTATGTATGGGCGCGACCGTAATGTTCTCACGAATCGACGGAGGAACGTCAGATAACTCCTCCGCTACTCTATCGGGGTGATATTCGAGTTCCTACAAGATGGATCTCCCTGCCTTCGTCGTAGTGAGGCGAGTTAGCTGTGCGCGCTCCTGGGCCTCTGCAATCTCTTCGAGAGTATTATGAATGCCAAGTTGCATTAAGCGCTCAGTGCAAGTGTATGCGGGTAACCCGAGAACTCGCTGAGTAATCTTCCTGAGCTGTGCATTCAGTTTATCCCGCTCTGCCCGTTTCCGTCGATGCATGGCTGCCACGTATGTAAAGTGGCACAGAACGAAGGCATGCATTAGCCGAATGAGGTTATCCTCCTTGAGTCCATGATGCCGATTTGATATCCTCCGAACTAAACGAACAGCACTTTCAGTTTTAGCAATTCACTTGCATATAGTGTTGCCATTTGTACCCTCTGACTCAACGATCATGCCCAATACCTTGATTGAATCGACTCCGGGTATGCGGCAACCCTTTCTTGTATATAGGTTAATGTCTGTGTCTTCTAAAGTATGGCGTTGAGGAGATTCGTAGGGTTCTACATGGACTCAATGGTAGATCCGCACCAGGGCCGAAATCTCCAACAAGGCGTTGCGAAATCTGGATGATAAATGAATCGCATACCTCACAGAGGAAATTTGTGAAATTTGGAGGAATGGAACCGTCCCGTTACCTTGGAAGACTGCTCTCGCAGTGCTCATCCCCAAACCTGGCAAAACACCTAGGCCCATCTCGCTTACATCCTGTGTGGGTAAGGTAGCGGAGCACGCGGTCCTGAATCAACTCTCCGGTTTCTTGGAGAATAACGTGATAGATTGCTCCGAATTAAATTAGGCTACCGAGTTTTTTGTTATACGAGCACGTAACTCTACGCCAGCGTTTTCACATTTTACCCTATTAAATATGTAACGTCCTCGTTGCCACTTCTGGCAATAGAATCCGCCACTTCATGCCCAGTTGGAGAACGCCATATCCAGTGAGCCATTTAAGCGGGCAAGATCAGACGACCGTTTGCGGGCACATTGTTTCACCAGCAGCATGCTGCCTGCAAGCTTAACTTCTTTCCAACCCGCGGGGCATGCAGAAGGTAAACGACATTTATTTGTTTTCGTTTTATTTGCATAAACCATTACGGGTGCGCATGACTGAGCAGCGACAACGCTTAGGGATTGCTATATACGGTTATTTTCGCAATGCAAAAACGCCGCATAAAGGTTGTTTACGAGAACGTTTGGCACATTTGCGCTGTCCCGCGAGGTTTATCGTTTCCGGAGAGCTGTTTTCGTTATCATTGTGGGTTTCTATCTGCACGGGGCAGAGACACACTGACGAAACTCTGTTATGAGCTGCACGACATAAAAGAAGGCATGCGTCTAGCGGGCTAGCATTCAAGCGTCTTGCGTTCTAATAGCTTTAATCGGCTGCATTATTAGTGAGATTTACTATACATGTAGTATAAATTTAGTAGAGCTGGTATATTTAGGGTATCTTCCGAGAGGCAGGAGCTTGTCTAGCTGCTTTTCAGCCTTTTCTCCCAGCCTCCCTTATCTTCATATATATATATATATATATATATATATATATATATATATATATATATATATATATATATATATATATATATATATATATATATATATATATATATATATATATATATATATATATATATATATATGTATATATATATAAACGAGAAGCAATGGAAACGATCCTGATTTGTTATTAGTCATAAAACACCACTATGTCTGTCTTTTCCGTGCACCCATACGAAGGATTCATGGCTGTTTCTGGACTCTATAATCAACGCTTGTATATCATTTTATTTTTCTGATCGGTGATGAAATTTTATAACACGGCACACTCACTCACGCACGTATGCCCCCACAGACACGTATCCACGCACGCACACATGCACATAAAGACGCAATCACATACGCACATGCAAACGCGCACATATGCAGGCAGGAGCATACGCACACACCCACACGCACGCAGGGACGCACACACAACAGGGCAAAATGACGGTTCTCGCTCAGCCATTACAGCTCTTACCAAGTGCCACCATTTCGTTCCGGAGTTGCAACGGGATACTCGTCGAGGCTTATCGCGTTCGCCTAAGTTGCTGTGCGCTCGCGAGTCGGCAGTGTTTTCTGGGCACAGTGGTTTCAAAATGGGGTAATTAGTGGCTTCTGAATAAGGTGACGTGCGCCGAGCATGAAGTAATTTACGAAAGCGACGAGAATGATAACACGAATAAAAGCTGGCACCCTCCTTAATTTTCTGGGCCGAAGAATCTACTACAATCCTAACTTATTGAAATGCTGGCTCGGCCCGATGCTTTGGCGGTTTAATTAAACTGCACGTGGTTCTGATCCTCCGGATAGTTGTGGCCGTTAGCCCTGTCACGGTGAGCGCTTTCTGCGCATGAGTAAGGTATTGTCAGTTGCGAGTATTTACGTGTCCTCAAACCCACCAAGAACCCCAGTTGCGACACTGTCCTGCAGAGTTTAGCAGGAGGTAAGGGGTTCCTTCCGACGACTGCTTTGTCGTACGTCACCATTGTTGATGGCAGTAAGGCGAACGATTCCGAAAACAAACCGCGTGATATGGGACGCGAGAGTGTGTCATTACGAGATGAGACAAACTTCAATAAATATGAGAAGTTTTCTTCACACGTACGTTTCCTTTTATTTTTTCGTACCTTTTGCGGATTGCATCTTTCGTTTCTGAGGCATGCAGGATTAAACCATTGTTTCAAGCTGCAGTGTGTGTTGTGTGCAGGGCTGGGCAATGATACCTTGTATTTGTATCATGACATGATGCAAGACCCTCGATATAGATACAATATACTACTGCAAGTATTTTATCTGAATATGCTTCGATACACTCGCGTATTTCTTGTTATAGATCTTTAGCCAAACGAACAAATTACAGATTTCGCCTAAAAACTTACACTAGCTGCATTAAACAGAGGAAAATCCCAAAAGATCTCAGAATTAAGGTTAGATGCGCCCTTGGTTCTTTACCCTCCAGGCTATTATTAAAGTGGAATGCTGTCCTAGAAAATGCATCGCTCTCCCTTATCGACATTCTCGAAGAACACTGCAAAGAACAACTTAGCATAATCTCTGATCAACTCGACAGCATAAAGTTAACTGAAACGGAAAGAAGAGAACTTAATCAATTCGTCCAAACTGAGGAGGAAAAATTACTAGGTAAATACCAGCGAAAAGATATTAGAGCTGCAGATCCACCCGAAGAAACTAATGTAACCCCTGCAGCACGTAGCTCCACCGACAGTCCTACAGGCGAGCATCCAGAGCACTGCAGCAATGTAGTAGACATATCCCAGAGTCTAAACCCCGAAGAAGTTGATCTCCTGAAACGTGGTCTAACGTTTTGTCCGACGAACAACGCAGTAAACGAATACGAACTGCACAAAGATATAACAGAGTTTTCACGACGCATGCGCATCAAGGAATTCTTTTTCGGTAGACCAGATGTAGGAAAAGAAGATAGAGACTCTCTTAGACCACCTAGCACGTGGACACCGGAAAACGAACAGGGCCCAGACCTCGATTTATACTTAAAACTGATATCAAAGGAAATTCTAGAGTCAACGCGGCATTGCCGGAAACGCAAAAATTTGACCCCCGCTCAACACGAAATCCTTAAACAACTTGCGAAAAGGAATGATATTGTAATAAAACCAGCAGACAAAGGCGGCAGTATCGTAATCTGGCCTATAGAAAAGTACAAGAATGAGGCCTCTAAACAATTGAACAACCACACCCATTACGGAAAACTTGACTCTAACCCAACCTCAGATTACAGCAATATTGTGTTAAGCACAATAGCGGAGCTCCGGTCCAGGGAACTAATCACGCAATCTGAATATCGCTTCATGATGCCCAAAAACAAAACAGCAGGCCGCTTTTATCTT
Source organism: Dermacentor variabilis (assembly GCF_050947875.1). Lineage (NCBI taxonomy): Eukaryota > Metazoa > Arthropoda > Arachnida > Ixodida > Ixodidae > Dermacentor > Dermacentor variabilis. The sequence continues at coordinate 49,754,560 of NC_134571.1, read as the reverse complement.
CTTCCTAAAATACATAAAGTTCCGGTCGAAGAAATATTTACAGCAGAAATCCCAGGTCGGCCTATTGTGTCTAATAACAACACTCATACTGAGTCACTATCTAAATTCTTAAATCACCACCTGTCAAACATACCCACCACCCTCCCATCTTTCGTTCAAGACACGCCGCACTTCCTTCGAATTATCGACGGCATCAACGCCAACCAAATCCTTTCCGACAGCGCTATTCTAGTCACTTTGGATGTTTCTGCCCTTTACACCAACATTCCCATGAGTGAAGGAATTGAAGCCGTTTCTAGATCCCTCGCTATCAATCCCCAAGCGCACGCTCCTGAAGTTTACTTATCGCTCCTTAGGTTAGTTCTCACGCTCAACTATTTCGAATTCGATTCTATACACTACCTGCAAATTTTCGGCACTAGCATGGGTACGCCATTCGCTCCCACGTATGCGAACATTTTCATGGGACAGCTTGAAGCAGACCTGCTGAAATCCTACCCTTTAACACCCCACACCTATCTTCGTTACATTGACGACATATTTATAATATGGGAACACGGCACAAGCGCCTTAACCAACTTAATTAGCCATTTCAATCGCTTTCACCCGAGTATTAAATTTACCGCTCACCACTCTCCTAGTCAGGTCAACTTCCTGGACACGACGGTCTACATAGAAAACGGAAAACTGAGAACGACATTTTACCGGAAGCCTACAGATAGCCAGCAATATTTCGACTACAACAGTCATCACCCGCGACATTGCAAGCAAGGAATTTTTGTCGGACAAGCGAAACGTATAAGAAGAATCTGCAGCGAAGACCATGATTATATCCACCACCTAAAAACCTTAGATCAACGCTAGCAGAAAGGAACTATCCCCAAGTTGCTCTCGATAGAGCTTATGATACCGCGTCAAGATTGGAGAGACAGTCGGAATTGGCGAAGAGACAGCCCACATTAGAATCTGACAGACCGCCGGCCTTTATAACAAAATATTCTAATGCACTCCCAAACATAAACAACATCCTAAGAAAATACCACCCAATATTATCAAGTAACGAGCGTCTGCGAAAAGCGTTCCCGGGTGTACCCAGGGTTACCTATCGGCGAAACAAGAACTTTAAAGACATGTTAGTGCACGCAAAAGTCAGCCAGCAGCATTCCCCCGTAATAAAAGCATGTTGTCGCCCTAGGTGCAAAACCTGCAGGCACCTTCAAAGTGACATTAAAATTAAAAGCTCCGCAAATAATTTTACACATGAAGTCAAATCTAGCTTCACTTGCACAAGTTCGGATGTGATTTATATGCTTGAATGTTCCTTCTGTAAGAAACAATATATCGGTGAAACAGGACAATCAATGAACTTCAGATTAAACGGACATCGCGCGGACACAGCTAAAAAGCTTCCCAAAGCCGTCGCCGAGCATTTCAACCAACCAGGTCATAACTTTGATGAACTTAAACTCTACATCTTACAGTCAAATTTCCGTTCTGAACGAGAAAGAAAATACAGAGAATCATACCTTATCCATAAGTTCAAGACATTGCAACCAATAGGCATAAACGTTTCAAAGGGAGCTTTAGAATCTATTCGCTATGCTAAACCTCAAGCTATAGGCAACAACACTTAGTTTGATTTCTTGGCGTATCCCCCCCCCCTTTTCCTTTTTCTTCCCTTCTTTTTCTTCTTTTTTTTGTCAGCTGGCGTGTCAGACGCCCTTGACACGCCGGCTAACGCGCGTGGGTTTACAGACTGGGGTGAGGGGAGGGGGGGTTCTGGCTTTGACCTTGTACACAGCGTTCCTTTACTAATTCGACACGCTAACACACTTTCCCTCGTTTCCACGCGCTCTCGCCTCACACCCCCTCCCCTTTAGAAGAACCCACCTATATATACTGTGGCGAGGAAAGCATATGTCGCCTTGAAGAAGACAAGTCCACTTGTCGAAACGTTGGCTCCTGCATTCACCTTGTTCACGTTTTGCTCATCGTCTTGAATTGCCATCTCCCGCATTCCCCGTCTTTTCTCTTGTTATAGATCTATATAATGTAACAACAAAAAAAATGTATGCACAACTATGTTTGCTTGGAAATTTCTTAGCGCCGACCAATCGTGTTTCATTTGAAAGAAATCTGTGTTGGTATCTCAAAATGTTTGCGTTTCTTGGTCAAAGTATAATATTTTCAGTCCGAAACAATTTATTTACATGATTTCATGTTAGCCGCCTAACATGAAATCTCTTTAGACGCTGCGCTGTCAGCTGTTTTTGCTTGTCGCTTTCTTAATTGATGGGATTGGCTGCTCTCCTTACCGATCAGCCAACCGGTCGCCATCTACTTACAGAACGTCAATAGGAAACCTCTGCAGGATGGCGCAAATACCACTGTGGAGTTTTACCTTGTCCGTAAACGTAATACCGTTTACGCAATATCGAAGCAACAACGCTGTTAGCAACACTTTTTTGTGAAGCATCGTGTATACAGAGAGCGCATAAAGCTCCAACGACATTTCACATTCTACTTATGTGCTGGCCTAAAGCGTTCGTTAGCGACACATTCATTAATGTGCAATAATTTCACGATTTCTCTTTTGCGAGAATAATTGTGCAGCCCAAAAATGTATCATACCTATTCTTCTAGCACAGAGCATTGCAGGATATTGCCGCTATTAACACTACTGCCACTACTGCCATGGAATTGTTAGAACACACTCGTACCGCTCCTATATCTAACGCGGTTGGCACATAGTTTGTTTTGCCCCTAGCTTACGCTTTGGCACCGAATTTCTTAGCATTGTGTGCCTAGTTTTTGCACTTTTAGTGTCAAGAAAATACGCTTCTAATGTTTGGAGCGCGTCGATTATAACAATCAAGCAGATCAAACTTTCATAACCGATAAACAATCGCTAGTCCGTCCGTAATGCGCTACTTTCGTAGCACACACAAGCACGTACGCGCACAGAGAGACACACAGACAACTATACGCACACCCGAAAGCACACGCAAGCAAGGTAAAACAATGACAGTTCTCGCTCGGTCAATGCAGTTCTGGTAAAGCATGCCGAATTCGTTCCAGAGCTGCAGCGGGATTTCCGTCGACGCTTATCGTGTTCGTGAAAGTTGCTGAGCGCTCGCAAGTCCGTTTTCAGTCAACGGTGGTTTCAAAATGGGGTAATTAGTGGCTGCTGAATAAGTGGCATGCGCAGAGCAAGAAATGACTCGCTCGCGAAAGCGGCAGGACTGATAGCACGAATGAAAGCGGGCGCCCTCCCGTATTTGCTGGCCACACAATCTACTACAACCCCGACATGTTGAAATGCGAGCTCGGCCCCAAGATTAGAAGAGGGTTAGCGACGGCGGTTTAATTACGCTGCACGTGGTTTTGATACTCCAGACAGCCATGGCCGTCTGCCGCCCCTCACGGCGCGTGCTTTCTGCGCATGTGTAAAATTTTGTCAGCAGCGAGTATTTACGTGTTCTGAAGCCCAACAAGAACCACAGTTGCGACACTGTCCGGCGTAGTTTAGCAGAAGGTAAAGGGTGTCTTCAGACCACTGCTTTGTCGTCACCATTACTGATGACAGTAAACGAGCAACTCTGAAAAGAAACCGCGCGATATGGGGTGCGAGAGTGTGCCATTACGAGATGAGAGAAACTTCAATAAAAATGAGAAGTTTTCTTCACACGTACGTTCCTTCTCTTTTTTCCTGCCCTTTACGGATTTCATTTTCATTTCTGAGGTACGATTGAACTGGTTTTAAGCTAAAATGGGTTGTGAATAAAAGTAAAATCAGACATCCAACTGTTCGTAGCAATTGCTACAAAGGAAACAAAAGAAAGGCCTCATAGTTGAAGAAAAATTTGTCCTGGTCCGGGTCGTCCTGGTTAACTATGAGGCTTTTCTTTCGAGGAACCCGTATGGGTTTCCTTTGTAGCAATTGGTACGAACGGGTGGATGTCTGATTTTCCATTTATTCATTCCGCAGGGTTTCCGCAGAACGACCACCTAAAATAGCTTGTGTGCAAGCTTTTGTGAGTATGAGGGCGAGTGCATTCATGTGCGTTTGTGTGGGTGTATGTGCGTGTGTGTGCTTGCATGTGCATTTGAGTGCTTGCACACGTCTGTATGTATGTGTTCCTGGGTGTTCGGGTGCGTGGGTGGGCTCGCCCACCTGTAAATGCCTAGAGGCCAGAACGAACAACGCATACGGGCAGGACAGGCGGGATTGTGCAACTGGCTTCAGAAAGACGATACGGCGTTTCCACAGGCCATTTGCGTGCGCAGCTTCACTTTTCCATGTTATTTTTCCCGTGGTTAAGTTGCGAGGCGTCTGCAACCGGTGCTTACCGAGTCGGTAGCCGGGAAAGCAAGTAGAAACAGGGCTAGAAATAAGTTCATCGAACTGTTTCGCGCTAGAATTAAAGTGGCTAACGCAATACCCGATCTCCCAACATGGCTTTCCCCCCATCCGTGTCTACTAGCGATCATATGAGATATTATTCGTTCCCTGAAGGACTGTGCTAAGCACTGTTTAACTGCAGAGTTTTCAACAACCTGTAGTGCCCGCCCCCTTCGTGTCCCTTTGTGGTGGTTGCAAACTCTGCGCTTACACAGTACTTAATACGGATTACCAACTAGCCCGAACCAATGATTTGCTTTGAAAAATTGCTTCGGAAGTGCAGCAGAGCTAGCCAAAATTGATGTTGTCACAGCAGAGGGACAACGTCGACTCCGAAACGCGAATCGCAGTAATTTTTTGGTGTGAGCAGAGGTGTGTCACGCAACAAAAGAAAAGGGACAGAACCCGACATCCACCTGTGCCGAGAACTTTCGCAGAAACAGCAAGACCTGCAGTATTAAGTCCATCGACCACGGGTGGTTACTTCATGTGGGAGTCACTGCATTTTATTAAACCCTAAGCATTTCTTTGCCTATATATACTCCGCTCCACACATAGCAGTCAACGTTGCAGAAGCTACGCAAGAAGTTAGGTCAAGAAAAATTATCCCTTCGTGGTGTTCCGTCCGTGCTTCACTGCGCGCCAACATGCGCTCGCTCGCGCGAGCATGCACATAAGGCTCCTCGCGATGGGCTCCAAACAAAAAACCCGAAAAGAACAAAAATAAAAAATAAGCTAGTGCAACGCATTAGCAGCCATATACCACACTGTGTTTGTTTCTAAAGATTAAAACTTGTTTCATTCAATACTGGGCTTCAATAAAAACAGTTGCGCTTAATTGCGGTAAAAAAATAAAAAACGTCGAACTATATCCAAGTGCGAACGCAGCCACTACAACAAGTCTCTCCAGTCTCCACAGCGTTGACTGTTGTGTATAGAATGGGGTATAATTGGAGCCAAGGTCAAACGTGAGGCTGTCCAAGGTCACAGAGTTTGTCGTCGATGCGCCCGCACCCCCATGTGCCCGCTCCACGCGCATGCGCGCGTTCGTACGCCGCTACTGGCCTGGCACCTCCTCTTCTTGTTCCACTCGCCGTCACGGGTGTCCGCGCCACATATAGACGTGGCTCACTTGCGTTTTGAAGCGCGTATGCCTCTACTTGCAGATACAACAATGGGCCCTTAAATGTAACAAGCGGAAGAGGAGCGTAAGAACGCACATTGTCTACAGAGATTACACAGGTATGCGATGATTACCGAAGCGGCGACGCACGAGCTGAAGCGAGGGCCAACTAAAAACGCGACAGCGTTCCCATCGACCCGCCAAGGGGTGTAAGACAAAGCGCTACGGCGCAGGGATCACTTACGAGGCGCCCCGCATCGGACTTCGCGCCCACCTATCACACGGAGAGCGTCGAGCAACGCAGCGTTCTGCGCAGCAACGAAACGTGCGCCTGAGCAAACGGAACGAACCAAAGAACTCGGTGTCTCGGAGGGGGAAACGATCTACGCCAGCCAAACGTCGTGATCGGCACGGGCAGAGAGATAGACAGATAGTAATCTAAAGAAAGGAACGGCGCTTGATTCTGCAACCCGCGTGGGAGCACGGCGAAGCGTCGCCAGGGGAGAGGGAGTCGGGGCCGCAACGCGCCTGGCACCGGTCCGCGCACAGCACAGCCTCAATGCGCGCATGGCGCGCCACCTGTCGGGGCAGCGCCGTACATTGAGAGGAGGGGTCTTCTGTGTTTGCCGCAAGATGGCTCTGCGTGTGCGGTAAGCGCAGAAGAAATGTAGCGGAAACGTACTTCGCTATTCGCGTAAATGCGACTTCTGTAAGTTACGTGCTCATAATTACCGATATACACCGCAGTATAACACTCTACGGCACGTTTTTAAGGCAACACCGCGTTCACTAAAAACGCGTTTGTACCAATTTCAAGCATCGAACTCGTGGCTGAGTGGTAGCGTCTCCGTCTCACACTCCGGAGACCCTGGTTCGATTCCCACCCAGCCCATCTTGGAAGTTGCTTTTTATTTATGAAGTGCCTGCCATGATTTATCGCTCACGGCCAACGCCGCGGACGCCGACGCCGACACCCGACACCGACGCCGACGACACCGGCTTTTCTGCGACACGAGCTCCTTAACGCTATCGCGTTAATACGTGCACGCGTCGTGGAGCGCCAGCGCGAAGAGGAGCCACACGCGGCCGGAGAACAGCGGCACGCCAAGCGATAGGTCGCCACACAGACCGCCGAGACCAAGCGGCGTCGATTGCGGCACCCTCACGTGTGAGACGCAGACGCCTGCTTTCAAAATTACTTTGTGGAAGACGAATTTGATGTGGTCTGGTGGTGGTGGTGATAACTTTATTACCCACAGGGGAGTTGCGGACACGCAGGTCCTTGGGCCCCGGCACGGCCCCCCTGCACTCAAACCTTCATGTCACGGAGGCTCATGACGCTGGCAGCCCGGCCTGTGGCGATGGCTTGCTTGGCTGGGTCCTCGGAGTGCAGTAGGGTCTCCCAAGCCTCCCAAGTAGTAAGGTGCTCCAGGCCCCGCAGGGGAGGATCCGCCGGGCAGAGGAAAAGGATGTGATCGAGAGTGGCTTTGGGGTGGTGGCAGAGGGTACAGGAGGGGTCTACGTGGATGTGGTGATAGCGTGAGCGTATATAAGGGGAGGGTAAGGTGCATGTTTGGAGCCGCCTCCAAAGTGTCTGGTGATAATTGTCGAGGGAGGGATGGAGTGGGGGGTAGAGCCGACGCTCGGCTTTGCAGGCTTGCGTCAGTTCACTGAATGAATGCATGCGCTCCCGTGAGAACCCTGGATCGGAGGCCGTCGGTGCCCGGTTGAGAGAACCTCGGGCTAAAGCGTTGGCAGCCTCGTTTCCAGGATTCTCAGAGTGGGCAGGCACCCATATGAGCTCCATGTGGCGGGATGGGTGTGCAGCGAGGGAGTTCAGTATGCGAAATGCAGGGACGTGAACTCTCCCGCGAGCAGAATTTAGTATCGCAGTTTAGAGTCCGATAATATATACCGGGCCTCCGTACGCGTAATAGCTAGGGCAATGGCGGCCTCTTCAGCCTCCTCCTAAGTGGCAGTTGAGGATATGTGAAGGGTGGTAATCGGTTGTAGGGAGGGGTTCGTGATGGCAACAACCGCGTCCTCACCTGTGCATGCGGCATCCACCCACACAGCATCCGGTTCCGTGCCATAGTGCTTGTGGAGCGCCCGTGCACGAGCTCTACGGCGGGGTTCGTGGTAGGTGGGGTGCATGTATAGCGTCTGCAGCCGCTTCTGCTTTCGATCGCACGTCGTCGGGGTGTCGCGGCCAACGCATGAGGTGGTCCTCCAATGAGCGCTTCCCCGGGTGGACGCGTGAGTTCATGCGAGCTTCGCGCCATGTGCAAGAGAGAAATGCTTCAGATTGACTCGGATGATTATCTAAGATGGCTTCTGCCCTAATGTTAAATGCGTTAGCATTTCTATGGTTACCCAACGAGAAAACTGCCAGTCCGTCCCTCCTTCACGTAAGACGACCGCTTACAAGGTTGAGCCAGCCAGCTGGGGAAGTAAAGGACGGCGAACGCGCGAGCAGTGGCACGAAAATTTGAGGATGGGCCAACTTCATCTCTGGGGATAGGCCAAGTTACATTTGGGGGCAAGCCAACGTGAAATTTGGGGGCGGGCCAACCAAAATTTGGCGGTGGGCTAACCTAAACTTGGTGATTCGCCAACTTGAAATTTGGGGATAGGCCAACTTAAATTTGGGGATGAGCCAACCTGTAGATTCGAGGGTGAGCGAACTTGAAATTTGGGATGGGCCAAGTTGAAATCTGTGGCTGGGCCGACTAAAGTTTGAGGGTGGGCCATATTAAATTTGGTGGTGGCCCAACTTTGGGGGCAGGCCAACTTGAAATTTGGGTGTGAACCTACTTGAAATTTTGGAGCGGCCCAATTTTCAGTTGAACGCTGCTGGGCGTTCTTGCCCTCACGGGCAAGCGAGCCCGTTGAGACGCTTGGCACGCTTTCATTAGTCCTTGCCGAGGCACTGTGAGAACACAGGCGAGAGCTTCTGCGGACAAGGAATGCGCGCATAGCATAGGCTCGCGTGAGGGACAGCGAGGATGACATGGCATCGCGGCAATGCACTCTTCCCCTCACGGAAGGCGTCACGCGCTACTGCGGCAGCGGGCATTCGTTTTCAACCGCTCTGCTCCGTCGGTGCACGCTCGTGCCTGGCGTTCCGGCTCAATTGGCACAATTGCATTGAAGCGGTTGGATGTGACGAGAAAATATGTGAACTGTCTACTGAAGACTAATAATTCTTTGCCACTGGAAGGGCCGTGGGTAGGCGTGCAGAAGCTAGGAAAGGCAAGTAAGCAACACTAAGCAAATATGTAAGTCACAGCCGAGTCAAACGGTGCTTACGCTTTAGTAGGCAATTCTCAGAATTTCTGTAGTTAAGCTTTTTAATCCCGTTTTGCAGAATGATTGCAGTCCAGAAGGGTAGAACGGTATACAGCATGTCATATATAAAGCACGATATAAAGTGCGACATATACTCGTTCATGCCACATTATTTTTTGATATGACTCAATTTGGAGAGTGTTCGTACTGCTTTGCGTAGGAGTAACTGTTATTTTCTTCTTGAATCCTTTTTCGAGCCATCGCACTACTTTTTGTTGAAACATGTGATTTTATTACTTATTTGGCTTGTTTTCCGGGTATTCTCACACTGCTTCATTGTGAGAGGGAGAAAGATGAAATAACAAATAAAGGTAGGGAGGGTTAACTACAACGGGTAATCCGGTTTACTACACTGCACTGGGGAAAGATGAAAGAGCGGTAGAAAAATAATAAGATAGAGATGGAGAGTGAGGGAGAGAGAGAGAGACAAATTACATGCACACGCTCACAGTACGTCCTGACCACCGCGCATAGTCAAAGCACACGATCACGGGCCGCATATGTAAGAAAAGATAAGGTTAAAAGAATTTGTGCAAGTTTCTTGTCTTTAAGAATTGAATCGGCGTTTTCGTCGCCCTAAGCGGCCGTGCTTGTGCTTTACTCTGCCTGTGTCGCGGTCACAGACTGCATGGACTGCGCATTACCAAGTACTACCAAAACTCTGGGGCAGCACAGTTAGCATTCGGCATAGGTACTGTTCCCATCTTGCTCCGAAAATCAAGCAAAATCAAGCTTAGTGCTATGGGCCCTACTTGTGTTTACATGCCTACTGCGCCCCCATCGGCGGCGTTGCGCGTTTTTCATACTCCTACCTGTCGGCCACTTCGGAACTGACGCATAACACTGTTTCCAACTTTTCTGAGCATTGCATGCTTTTCCTAATTACCTGCTTGTTCACTTCTGCCATTAAAAATGTCAGTCAGTCTCGTAATAACCCGACTGAATGAGTAAATTACTGGGTCAGTCATATAAAGTATTTTGTAAATGGTCCTGCAAGACAGACGGAAGTTGAACGAATTGTGTTGTGTATAGACAACAACTATATCAGTAGCACATTTCTTTGAGATCCAGCTTTTCGATTTCGCGGAAGTTGCTTGCTCATCTGAATAATAATACATAATTTTATTATGAGTTACATCTCTTGTAGTTTTCTTGTCGTACGGACTATTCAGAATATACTAAACGAAAATCTGTCCGAAATCATTCTATACGTGGTACTTAATGTCCATCTCAAAGAGACATCCAATCTATGGCATGCTCTGGCACGCTTACTTGGCCGGCGTAAGCATTTTCGTTGCAATCCTGAGTCTCGCTTTATCTGCAAGAAGAAATTGCCTCATCTTGTGGCTTTCTGGCATCGCATTGCATGCGAACGAGGGGCTGTCTAAAATGATCCTGGTGTTTCACTCCAAATGCGACCATTCTTTTCCTGCGCTTGAGCTCCAATTTGTCCTTGTGTCCCTCATTGTTACCTTGGTTGGATGCCGTCGTTGCTCGGCTCTCCTTTCTGTTTCGCTTTTTGTTCATAGCTTAGTTATCATTTTATTCATCGCTTATACCTATAATACCCGCATAGCCAGCCTCTCTTTGCGGGTCGATACGCGAAGCTGTAACCGCCGAAAAACTATTTTGTTTCTCGAGTCCTCCGGCAACACCAGTGACTTGAATGCACTATAGCAGCGTATCGAGAAGGGGCGACAAAGAAAATGTCACTTGACAAAGAGAAAACCTTAAAATAACTCGCGGCGGCTTCCTTCCGCGTAAGTGCACGTTTAGTGCGTCTATTTTTCTTATAGAATGAGCATTTCATTCATTCATTCTTTCCTTCATTTCTACGTTCTTCTTTCGTTGTTTAGTTTTATTTTCTCAGATTCCTTGTGGCAGTGCATGCTGTATGCTTTCTGCAGCAGCGTCGTCTCCATATTGTTAAGGGAGATCCTCAACTGCGGCAAGTAGCCACCTGTTGTTGTGTGTTCATTTAAAACGAAAGAAGAGGAGCTATACAGCTTTTTTTTTCGCACTTCATTGTAAAATGTAGTGCACCATAAAAGTGCCGGCACTTGTTTTTCTTTTTTCTCGACGTGTCTAACAAGAACATAGATTGTGTCCCAGCTAACAACCTGTGGTATGTTAGCTGGGACCCGTGCTTTGTTAGCGGGAACGTTGGCTGGGACACCCTATATATTGTAATGAAGAAGAAAAGCGGCACTTGTGCTTGGGTGCCAGAACAGAAGAGGACGAGGTAGAAAAAATCGGGGGCATTCGCAAGGACGGACGCTTGTACCCTTCTAAAATTTACAATGTTTATTCTTTGTAGAAGCAGTGTAATCACTTTTATTTTGTACATACCTAGCATACCTTTTGTAACTAGTTGTACCAGTTGCGCAATGTAGGAGCACTGCTCTGCAGCCTCCTTTCTGTGCATTCCTTGGAGATTAAGGCTTCGGAAAAGCACGAGTCTCGAAAACCTGTACCGTGCTGTCGGAATGTTTCCTGTACGTAAACGTAATTACTGCAAATACGTTTTCTTTCTTCCTTCGGTGCAGTAGCGCATGCCCTACGATGATGCCTTGGGTCATGGGGAAGTTGTACCGTACTGTGTATCCTCGCGATTACTTTTGTTACCTCTTTATTGTAGCGTGTATCTCTTTTTGGCGGAGCTTTATTTGCCTAACCTCCCGTGGTTCTGGCCGAGTCGGCTGCTGGTCGAGTTCTCGCCGAGTAGATAAACCTCAATAAATAAATATACAGCGCGTCCGGTTACGGGATTCGCACCTCGGCTCCCCAGCGCAGCAGCCCGATGCTCCATCCGTCAAGCCAAAATCGCTTTTTTTTTCCCCTTCTTCCATGGTATTTATTACAGTGCACACAGTGTCATGAAGGAGCACAACTTTATAAACACAATATTGACATTCATACTTGCAGACGCCAGGCGCATTGATCCAACACCACTTATGTGAACAAGTGACATTATTCAGGTACTGTTGCACGCCCTTAGCAGTGACCACAAAACGCGCTGTTCGCTTTTCCAGGAAGTTCTCCCAAAAGAATACTTTGCCACAAGAAGATTATCAAGGACAAACATCCCACAAGACAGGCTACTGAAGCTTTCTGCACGCCCGGGTTCTTGGGCATTCATGCATGAAATTTACATAGCGGTTCTCCTCCTTCGAGCTCAATTTTCCATCGAGTACTCGTACGCAGTGTCGCGCAAGACACTATACAAATATTTATCCTTCATGCTTTTCCCGGCCTCTTTTTACTGGTCATTCTGCATTCGTCTTCTAGATAACGATGTACGAAACAGAGTTCTCAAAATGTATGTATTCCCCCCAGCTTAAGAGGATTGTTTTAGAAACTCCATTCTGAAATCTTGCCAGTAAAAACATGCTTGCGAAGAAGAGATATTTCCGTTTCTTCTCTTAACAGCCGTCTATGTGATGTGCAGGAGACAACTGAACATCGTTTTCTTTAGCTGCAAAGACGCTATCCTCTTTTGGGATATACTTCAGAAAACTCTGAAAAAGGGCTTCAACATCAAACCTCACACCGTGCGATAACCATTTCCAACTTCTTGTGATCGTAAACTATTACAGTAATAGATACAGCAAAAGGTAAGGGAAATCGCTTCTGTCCGAACATTTCGGCGCCCTAGCGTTTTTATACCAAAGCAGCACGTGCTTCGACATCTAAAGATACGGGAATTGAGATAATAAATCGGCATTTCCCATGATGTCCTGCAACAGTTTCATCATCAGGAACCATGCCTTAAATTAAACAAAATAAAAACTTGTCATATACAGTTCTAGGGTTAACCTGACAATTACTATACAGTAATTATTCTCATGGCGGTATACATCTGGTGATTGAACAACACTGAAGTCCTCCAGCGCTAAATTGCAAGAAGAAAGGGCATTAGGCGAGGGCCCAATTTTTATTGATCGTATCATGAGAAGTCAACAAACAAAGACACTAAGGAAAACACAGGGGGAATTACTTGTACTTACTAATTGAATGAAAGGAATGATGAATTAATGGTAATGAAAGTGGATGGAAAAACAACTTACCGTAGGTGAGGAACGGTCCCACGTCTTCGCATTACGCGTGCGGTGCTCTAATTGAGCTACTGCGACGCAGTTTCCCCATCAACTTTCTTGGATACTTATGTGTTACTGCACGCGTAATGCGAAGACGTGGGATGGTTGCCCACCTGCGGCAAATTGTTTTTTCATCTGCTTTCATTGCCATTAATTTATCATTTATTCAATTCACTTAGTAGGTGCAAGTAATTCCCCCTGTGTTTTCCTTGGTGTCTTTGTTTGTTGGGGCTTCTCATGATATGAATCCTATATTGTGCCACTTAGCTTAACAGCTTGGCTAGTAGTAGCTGGGATGCCTTGTACCATAAGATAAAGAGAGTCGTGAGCTCATTTGTCCCCACCAAATTAAGTAGAGATAAGTAAGAGCTTCGATTACGTCACAAAGTAACATGCAAGCTCCATCGTAACCGTGGCTTAGTTTGTTAAATAAATTATGGGGTTTGACGTGCCAAAACCACTTTCTGATTATGAGGCACGCCATACTAGAGGACTCAGGAAATTTTGACCAGCGGGTATTCTTTAAAGTACACCTAAATCTAAGCACATGAGTGTTTTCGCATCTCGCCCCCATCTAAATGCGGCCGCAGCGGCCGGGTTCTAGTTTGTTAGGTTTACAAGCATCTTTAATTGTGGAGTAACGAACATACGGCCAAATCGGTGCGTAACTTATGATACTTCCTTTACTTTGGTCTTTATGTAGTTCTGTTCCACGAAAATTATTGCCACCTCTAAACAACAATCGGCAAAGCGTATGAAGGGTACAGCCTGAGCAGTATCTGCCTTTGGTAACATAGTGTTAGCATTGTAGATCACTAATATGGCCCTAAAGCGTAAGCGTCGACCTAAGAACGCTCGCGCAATACTGAACAGAGACTGCCGGAATAATTATTAAACAGCATTGCACGGTGATACGATAGAGGACGTCACCAATGAAGTTATGTGTAACCTTATGGTTGAATGTTTTGCCGGATTAATTACAGAAATCCTCGAAGGCTTTTATTTTAGATATGCTGCTCGGACTACACCATACCCAAGCTTCGTGAAAAAGTTGGCACATTCTTTTTACACATATTTAAAGAACGCCTGAAGACTCAGGCGTCTTTGGAAACTAGCAACCATCTTTCAGTGCCCAGGGACCAATGAGGCATAAACGGAAACACAAATGAAAAATTTAAGGACACATTTTGAACGCCCTAATAAAGAACGTTTTTATAGGTTGTGAATTCTTGCTCTTAGTCCTTGATATTGTAATAGATTCGAAGAAATCAAATGTTAAAAAATTAAATTATAGGGTTTTACGTGCCAAAACCATTTTCTGATTATGAGGCACGCCGTAGTGGAGCACTCCGGAAATTTGGACCACCTGGGGTTCTTTAACGTGCACCTAAATCTAAGTACACGGGTGTTTTCGCATTTCGCCCCCATCTAAATACGGCCGCCGTGGCCGGGATTCGATCCCTAGACGTCGTTCTCAGCAGCCCAACACCATAGCCACTGAGCAACCGCGGCGGGTAAATTAAATGTTCGAATGTAGAGTTAGTGATACTGAACACCCAAGTTTGAATATCCAATTATCCGCTAACCACTTACGCAAAGTGGGTATCTACTATATTCGTTTGCATCAAATCCTGATAACCAGTTTTCGAGACCGAATTCCGTTCCCTGCGGTTGAATCGGATAGCCAGTTTGACGGATGTTTGCAAGCACTAGTAGTCACTGATCCACTGCGGTGCATACGTATCCCCAGAAAACATTCCGATTGCGTTCAAAAGGCTGTACTGGCTAAACACACGTGTACTGCATAAAGATGTTCAATATGACTAAATGTTCGACAGAAAATATTTTACAACGGAGCTGTTATACGCTAGGTTCTGGCCGTTTATGTGCGTAGGCAAGAAAGATGGCGGCCACCTCATAGCTAAATGTGCTAAAGCATAAAGCAAAAGCGTAGCTCCGGGTATGCCTCAGACACCTTTATTCCCTAGATGTGTCAAAGCGCGTGGAGATAAAAAAAATATCGTAATAAAAGAAGGAAAACCGGAATAGACACTGCTTAGTACGAATTGCAGTTTGACGTCAGGGGCTCTATCGGCAAACCAAGGTAAATTTAACTGGTAGCGACGCTTCCATAGAAGCCCATACGTTCAAAACATGGCGGTTCATCAGCGGTTCATGGGGCTTAGCACCATCCGTGTGACGAGGGAACACTTTTGCCGGAAGAAAAAAATAACGTGACGCCACATCCGCAAAAAACACAAGTTTCGATATATTGTACTTCAAGGCGCGAAATCCGTTTTGGTGGTCTGCCATTAGAGCTGTATGTTCAAATTCCCCGCCGTTCGACTTGATGGGCGTTTCTAGCTGTAAGCGCGGAAAGCGATGCAGGATAGGGTCATCCATACGGGTGTTGAAATTGCAGCCTTGCATAGAGCATACTTTCTTTGAAGTTCAAGGGAACAGACTGCTGGGCTAGTTGGTACTGCATAAATTGAGGCACAGCGCAAAAAAAAACACGAGGACAAGAAACGGGAACGAAGACACAGTGCTACTAACAACTGACTTTTTATTGCGAATGGTTACCATATATATACCGTCGTGCAACAGGCCAATATCGCAACACAGATTTCTTTCTGGCACAATCATTCACCACGTGCAGCTACCGCGATAGGAACATGATTTCTTTTTTTTTTTGACAGCGACACTGGACATATTACAGAATTATCATTTCTAATCATTTCGATTACCCCGATGATCTCCCGACTTTATCTGGGTTAGATATCACTTTTCATTTGTGAAACAAGGGTTCACAGCCACAACGCAAGCAGTGCGCGGCTAGACGACTACTCTTTACTGGATTATTAAAATTGTTCGAATGTTGCCGTACACTCTAAAAACGAAGAGAGTTCCGATCACTCTCTTTGAGAGAGTATCATCTTGTCCCATATTTCACTCTTTTCGAGAGTAGATCGACCCTCTTTGAGAAAGCAGGACAACTCCTCCCGACAGGTTTTTGTTACTCCACCGCAAGAGAGTGCTAGTGCTCTTCCGCAGAGTGATAATACTCTCCCCACAGGGGTAATAGCAGCACAGGGGTAACGGACCAAGTGGTTCTAGTCCTCCAAGCCGAGTGTTTCTACTCCCCCAGAGTGCTTGTAATCCTTCAGAAAAGAGTGCTAGTACTCTTCGCAATAGTGTGAAAACACGATGTAGATCCATGGTCCCGTTAGGAGGGACTTGCAATACTTACATATGGGGAGTATTTGATTCCTTCATAAGCATCTCCTCCACGTACGCTTGGTGAATGGATGTAATATGTAGTCGCCGAGTTACTCCAATGAAACATGTTCTCTCTTAAAAGGTCAAAATCTTTATTGATCCTTCACAAGACAAACTGAATAACTTGAGAAACATACTGACAAACACATAAAATCAGATTACAATGATGCCCATGAATTTTAGAACACATCGTGTAATAAAACATAAGTATATTGTTACGTCCAAGCGCGTAAAAGGGACGCGTGGATCAAGAAGAGGAAGAAAGAGGAGAACGAAGACTGTGCAGCGGCCATTCCTGTTGTTCGTAGCCTGCCGTTCCTGCTCTCGCACGCCTAAATAAACCCCTTTTCCCCGTGCTTGTAACAAATTGGTGGACGGTGCGGGGTACACCTCGTAACCACGGAGCCTACGCTGCTACAACTTCGCCGAAGCCGTCGACTTGCCGGACTTCCGCCACCATCACCTGACATGACTGAATACGCCTGCCAGATTCCCGAAGGTTCTGACGCGGCTTCAAGGCCAGCACCTGGCGTTCCGTGGCAATACTACCGGGTGCCACTCACTTTCGGAGGAAAAGCCGGAGAAGATGTCGACGAGTGGCTCACAAACTACCGAAGGGTGAGCCGATCTAACGGTTGGAACTCGACCGCACAGTTGTCAAATGTTGTATTTTCCCTTACCGACACAGCACTCGTCTGGTATGAGAATCACGAAGACACGCTCACTTCATGGGAGCTTTTCGTAGAGGAGCTCAGAGCGTGTTTTGGAGACTCTAGCGCAAAAAAGAAACGCGCCGAACAGACGCTTTCGCAAAGAGCTCAGATTCCCGGCGAGACCTGCACGACTTATATCGAAGAAGTGCTGAAACTATGTAAAATAGTCAACTCTCAAATGTCTGAAGATGACAAAGTTGGACATTTGTTGAAAGGAATAGCCGAAGACGTATACAATTTTTTGATCGGCAAAGAAAGCTTGGATTCCGTGTCTGACGTCATTCGCCACTGCAGGACCTTCGAGACGCTGAAGATGCGACGGATAATACCGAAGTTCGGTCGCCTGGCTAATGTCACAACGGTGGCAAGTGTAGACCCGAGTTCGTGTGTTGACCTTCCATCAACAATACGGCAGATTGTTCGCGAAGAGTTGCTCCATCGGGAAGAGATGTACCGTTGCACACCCGGCATCGCTGGTGCGTACTTACCAGACGAGATGCGAAACACGGCCGTTTCGACCGCATGGCAACCCACGGTTCACTCAGCGACCGTCGAGTATAGGTCTACCCCACAAACGAGAGGGACCCGAAGCTATCAAGATCATGACTACGACCAACGCCCTCGCCGCACGCACGCCTCCGGGCGGCCGATGCCTAGCCATGATGAATGGGACCCACCTGCTGGCTATGCAGTCGACAGCAACATGCGTGACTACGTGCAAGAACATCGAAATTTCCGGCATCTTCCGGTGTGTTTCCAATGCGGTGTCGCGGGCCACATAGCGAGATTTTGCAATCGTCGCCCAACAACGTGGAATCGTCGATCGGGGTTTTCAACAAGGACCACACCTCCTACGAGGACAACTCAACAGCCATGCACCACCTCTTGGTCAGCTGGCGTCCCTCCTGGCAACGATTACTGGCAGAGAAGCTTCCGGAGCCGCTCGCCGGCATCTGACAGGAGTTTGACGCCACCGCCAACTTCTCGTGCACCGCGTTTACGTCAATCTCCATCGCCAGTGCGCCGCTCAGCCTCGCCTTCACAACCGGAAAACTAGCTAGCGCGGCCGATGGGGGTGAGGTCGCTCGACACGTGCTATCGACAGAAATGCCCCCTGCAGTTGCTATGATTAAGAACAAAGTGCATGTACTTGTTGATGGTGTTCCTACAATGGCTCTAGTGGATACCGGGGCAACTGTATCCGTAATGAGTCTCGGTTTTAAAGGTCGGTTGGGGCGCAAAGTTGTATTTCCGTGGGACCAGGCTGCAACATTTTGTGGAGTGAGCGGCGAGTCGTTGCGCCCTGTTTGTGTGTGCACTGCTGAAGTGTCCCTGGCTGGTGGAGTTTTCGCGACGGAGTTTGTAGTTATTCCCCGATCGACGCACGAAGTGATTTTGGGCATCGACTTTTTGCGGCAGTGTGGTGCGACCGTTGATTGTCGCACGGGGGAAGTTTGCGTCGATGACCATGTTTCGTCCGGGCTCTTAGAGGAGACTTGCAGTCAAGGTGAACTTTGTGTGTCTGCAGATACTGTTGTGCCTGCGTCCACCTCGGTGTGCGTGCCGGTTGTATGTCGCGGTGAAGTTCCCGGCAGTTTCGATGCCTCCGTAGAGCCAATGCATCTAAATTGTGTGAAGAAGAACGTGTTTGTCCCTCATTGTGTGGTATCCATCGACAACGGGCGTGCTGGCTTGTGGACGGCCAACTGCTCGGCAGAACCCGTCCTGCTTCCAGACGGCTTGAAACTCGCCTACTTTACAGAATACACGTCTTCGTCCGTAGCCGTACTAACAGACTCGCCGTGTGAACCTGCTGACGCTCGCCAAGTCTCAGACAAAAAGCTTCTGTCGATGATAAACAAGTCGCTCAGCACAAGGGAGCGCCATACCTTGGTGGATACGCTTTCTAAGCATCTGTCAGTGTTTGACTTTGCGCAGCCGGACAAAGCGTTCGCGATTCCCGAGTCACGAACGCGCCATACTATCGATACGGGATCTGCGCACCCGATCAGGCAAAAGCCTTATCGCGTGTCGCCTAACGAGCGCAAGATAATCGGGGAACAAGTGAGTGACATGATGAAAAATGGAATAATACAAGAGTCCTCGAGTCCTTGGGCAGCTCCGGTCATACTCGTCAGAAAGAAAGATGGTAACTGGAGATTTTGCGTCGATTATCGAAGATTAAACGCCGTGACTAAGAAGGATGTCTACCCGCTGCCACGGATTGATGATGCAATTGATTGTCTTCATTCGGCCTCTTATTTTTCTTCAGTGGACCTGCGCTCAGGATATTGGCAAATCCCGATACACCCGACAGACAGAGAGAAAACAGCCTTCATAACCCCGGATGGATTATTCGAATTCAATGTGATGCCATTTGAGTTGTGCAACGCTCCAGCAACCTTTGAAAGGTTCATGGACACCATTCTGCGTGGGTTAAAATGGAACATCTGTATGTGCTATCTTGACGACGTTGTCATATTCGGGCGCACATTCAATGAGCACAATACGCGCCTGGATATTGTCCTCGACTGCATCAAAAACGCCGGCCTGGTCCTGAACTCCAAAAAATGTAAATTTGGTGACCGTCAAACCCTTGTGCTGGGTCATCTTGTTGACAAAGACGGTATCCGGCCTGATCCCCTCAAGACGGCAGCTGTTGAGGCATTCAGTGCGCCGCAGTCAGTGAAGCAACTTCGTAGTTTTCTGGGTCTTTGCTCTTACTTTCGCCGATTTATTCCTGGTTTTGCTGACGTCGCTTATCCTCTGACAAATCTGCTACATAAAGACGCACGGTTTGAGTGGACACCCGAGTGCGAGTCTGCATTTCGTCAGCTGAAGTTCCTGCTGACCTCCCGACCTATCCTTCGCCACTTCAATCCTACTGCACCGACAGAAATCCACACAGATGCTAGCGGCGTCGGTTTGGGGTGCCGTCTTGGTCCAACGTTATGACGACCGTCAGCACGTGATTGCTTATGCAAGCCGCTCATTAAGCAAACCTGAACGAAATTACACGGTGACAGAGCAAGAATGCCTCGCTGTAATCTTTGCAGTTCAGCGATTTCGCTCGTACTTGTACGGACGCCCATTCCTAGTCGTCACAGACCACCATTCCCTGTGCTGGCTCGTGAATCTTCGCGACCCTTGTGGTCGCCTTGCGCGCTGGGCTTTGAGGTTGCAGGAATATAACTTCACTGTTGCCTACAAGAGTGGCCGAAAACATGCTGACGCAGACTGCCTTTCCCGTATGCCGCTTACTACGACGGACTGCGACGCAGACGATTTTGATCATCTCGTCGCTTCTGTGACATCCGCGTTTCCAGAAATCGATGCGTTCAAAGCAGAACAACGGACAGACACCAAATTGGAGCCACTCTTCACTTCTGCCCATTCAAGTGCAACAAGCAGCTACTGTCTACGTGACGGGCTCCTGTACAAAAGGAACTACTCAAGCACGGGTGCACGCTTCCTTCTCGTGGTGCCGGAGCGTCTCCGGCCAGCAATCCTTCAGGCTATGCACGATGACCCTACCTCCGGTCACTTAGGCACTGTGCGCACCCTTTATCGCATCCAAGAACGCTTTTACTGGCCCCGGATGCGACATTCGGTTGAGTTGTATGTCGCCAGCTGCATACAGTGCCAACGTCGGAAACGCCCAACCACTGCCCCATCTGGTCTGCTTCAACCTGTCCCACCTCCCAGCTCACCCTTTCGGCAAGTTGGAATTGATCTGTTAGGCCCTTTTCCAAAGTCATCTAAGGGGAACCGCTGGATCATGGTTATACTGCGCTCAGTTTTACAAACACGATACTAAGGAAGGACAGGACGTGGACGGACGAAGCGCAACGTTGCGCTTCGTCCGTCCACGTCCTGTCCTTCCTTAGTATCGTGTTTGTAAACTGAGCGCAGTATAACCATGAACGTTCACCAACTAGCCCCCTTCATTGCTTTACTGAACCGCTGGATAATTGTCTGCGCCGACTATTTCACGCGCTATTGCGAGACAGCGGCTATACCATCAGCCACCGCCACCGAAGTATCGCTCTTCTTACTTCACGCTATTGTTCTGCGACATGGACCGCCTGGTGTTATTATAAGCGACCGGGGACGTCAATTCACGGCGGATATCGTGGAAGAGCTTGTGCGTTTATGTAACTCGCACCTCAGGCACTCGACGCCGTATCATCCGCAAACGAACGGCCTCACTGAGCGCACTAATCGGACAATCACAAATATGCTTTCCATGTATGTTGCGTCCGATCACAAGAATTGGGATGAAGTGCTACCGTTTATTACTTACGCCTACAACACCGCCAAGCACGAGACAACCGGCTACAGCCCCTTCTTCCTTCTATATGCTCGGCCGCCCCGGTATACGCTCGACACTGTCCTCCCTTTTTACCACCACGACAATCCTACGGTCGCTGATACACTATGCCTTGCTGAAGAGGCTCGGAGACTTGCGCGTCTGCGGACTTTGGCATCACAAGAAAACTCCAAAGCCCGCTACGACGCACGACATCGGCCTGTTGCATATCACCCTGGTGATCTCGTTTGGCTTTGGACTCCTACAAGGAAGCGTGGTTTGTGCCAAAAGCTGCTGGCAAACTACGATGGACCGTATGTTGTCATCGACAAAGTCAGCGAAGTGACCTATACTCTCGCGCGCCTCACGAACAATGGTAGACGTTCTGCTAGGACACAAGTCGCGCATGTAGCACGGCTGAAATCATGCACGCCACGACAAGCTTGTTGACTCGCCCAGTGGGCTTTGTCTACAGGGAGAGGTATATGTTACGTCCAAGCGCGTAAAAGGGACGCGTGGATCAAGAAGAGGAAGAAAGAGGAGAACGAAGACTGTGCAGCGGCCATTCCTGTTGTTCGTAGCCTGCCGTTCCTGCTCTCGCACGCCTAAATAAACCCCTTTTCCCCGTGCTTGTAACAATATTCTCTAATGTTTCATCAGTATTACAGCGTAGAAATATCCTTTAATTTCAATTGGCTCCTTCTTATGAAAAATAAAGTATGCAATGGAAAATTGAACGTAGAACAAACGTGTGCAAACTCACAAAGTATTGACACTATGGTCGAAGAGAAATATGCGCCACATTACTGACCAGCAAACGCATTTCTGGCACAAAACGCGTGCATGTAGAAAAATTGCGCAAGAAAATTTTTTGTGTGCCATATTCTAAGACAGCAGCTCATATGATAACGTGCTGTACAGCATATGAATGTTCCTGGCTGAGAGTACAGTTTATTTAGAAATGTGTTGTATATTCTCCTGTGAGGCCGCGGGTGTAGCAAGCTTTTCTTATATTTCACATAAAGTTATTTATGTATGGGCTGCACCCCACTGTTTCTAAGTGTGTCTTGTCGTGGTTCTGCAGCAATATCCTGCCCGGTCTGAAAGCGGTACAGAGGCGTATCATATTTCCTATACGGTTGGCCTCCTCCCGAAAGTAGTTTCCTAGTGCTGCTGGGATTGATCCGTTACAATTTCTCACAAATAATAATAATTTACAATATTATGTAGTGTGTAGCAAATGAGTATAAAACTACGAGGTGAATTGGCATTAAAATCTTGTGCATCAAATTCCTTGTCATATATAGTAGTTTTTCATTCCCATTACGGTACGAATGCTATACTTCTGAGGAGCAGCTTGCATAATTACATAATCCATTATTGTGACTCGTTGAATATGCAGTGTAACTGCGAACTGAACCAATATGCAATGTAGATGTGAACTAAAAATGAGATGTGACGAATATGATGCATCAAAGGCGACATAATCATAAGTGCAGGCAGGGAAGTACACGAAAAAGACAAACAAAAAAGCAAAACATAAATTGAGAATGGCACCATCCTGTTTCACATATCCCTTCCATGCCCATGGATTTTGCAAGCGACCAACCAACTACCTGAAACCAAAGCTTTTTTCCTACTGAAGTGGTCAATACGCACTGAAGAACTATTATCGCGCTTCACAGAATCTTGCCTCAAAACAAGTGCATATGTGTCTAGGACGATTAATACATTGCTTCACTGTGCACTCTACATTAAGTACAGAAGAATTATGTCTACAGAAGCCATGAAACTAAGGGGCTTTTACTTAGCACTACATGTTCACATCCGCCAATCGATGACCAAGTGTTCTACTCAGATGCTCTCAGTTCTTTGCATTGAATGCATCTCTACCTCCACTAGCATACTTGGTTCGCCAGTAGATTAGAGAAACCACAATTTTACATTTTTAAAATAATTTTCAATTCCAAGTGACTTTCCGGCTTCTAAGACATAAGGTGTGGACAATGGTGTACACAGTTAAAGGCCTTAATTGCTCCTTGCTTTCGGTTCGGGAGCCACGAGCGGTTCCAATGAACTGGTTTCGTGAGCATGCACATAAATGATAATGAATTTTTAAACATGGGATTCTCTTCCCCTAATGCTTCCCCTTTCTGGAACCTAAAAGGAAACCATAATTCTAAAACTAGGTGTAAGAAATAGATAAAACGGAAGGCATGAAAATCTCCTGATTTATGTCAGCATTTAAAATACAGAATCACAGTGGTTTACATTTGCACACTTGCATTCACATGCTGTTAAATGTAAGCTATTAAAGCTGTTAAATGTATGTAAGCACCTAACCAAGCATGATCCGTTGCTTTTTATAGTGAACACAGGCACCATGCTCATTGCAAGTATGTATCATGTCACTAAGCAAATATGCAATTTCATTGTACCACTATGTTTATTTTTGTCACATGGATATATCTGTTGAGAGGCAAGACAAGAAGGAGTCACTTCACACAACTAATGAGCTTTTTTTAAACACATTTCTAACTTTTCAATGACACTTGCTCCAATGCGTTTGTCACCAGGGAGCATACTTGATTTTGACTTTCCCATCAGAGACATTGCATAAATATACCATGTTAAGATGACTGCCTAGAGCACGTGAGAATTTTCGTCTTGGTGAGACATACTGCATTTTGATTTTGTTGACATTTACTTAAATGGTAGACGCAATATACCCACATTCTAGCTTTCTTGGCCAAATTGCATGGCAATGTATTTTGATTCTTTGGCGTTCGCTCCTCTGCACGACGTGAAGTGGCGCTGGGCTGGCTCTTTGACATCCTTGTGTCTTTGCAGCTGCCTTCTTGCGTTATATAAACCGGGCGCCTGAAAGATATCGTGTGCAAAAGTCAACACAAGGACATGGTGTAAAACATCCAGACAGTTAAAGTCATGGCACTAAACGAAAGTCTTAGCTCTTAGTCTTCTTACTGAAATGCATGCGAAACGTCTAAATGACTACAACAGTCAACTGTTAAACTAACTTCAATTTTTAGATTTACACAAAATAGAAATAACCGACAGTTCATCCTCGTTCGGCCCCGACGTTAAAATATTCCTGCTAATAAATAGAATATTGGTCATTGTCAGACGTCATAGGTCTGTCATTACTCTCGTGCGTCGCAAGCACCAATTGTGATACATCCTAAGCAGGTGCCCAGTGTGCCCCCGCACCATCTCTGGTTGTGCCACTGCTTAAGCCATAATTTGAGGATCATATCTGCAAACATGATGCTCAGTAGGGACGAAAATATGGCCCTCCAGTTCAATGGATATGACTGAATGTGCCTATAAGAAAGGGCAACAAGGCTTGTTATGGCATGCTTACCCACATTTCAATAATAGCAAGAAAGTTCCCTGCTGCCTGCATCTAAGCTTACTAAAAGGCATGAACTTATTTTCATTTATGAGGTGCGCAATGGGAGTTCATTTTTGACAGACTCGACTACTGCTGCAGTTTGAAATCTAGGATTTTACATTCTTGAAGGCATGTAAAAGTTGCAGTTATACCGCAGTTATTTGTTTGTTAGACCAACTCTTTGTTTTGTGTACGACAGGTGACTCGTAACACGGAATTAAAGAAACGTTTTATTTTAATACTTTATTTTTCTACTAAATATAATAAAGCGATAACCACATTTTGATCAGTAGCAAGATGCACATATTACGCTTGTAACCCCTACAGGAAGGGTGATTTAGCTGTTCATGTGACATAACTCTGAAACGCCAACTCATATTAGCAAATGCACAGGCATGTCCTAAACAATAAGCGTATGGAAAGCGCCCCTGCAGTTGTAATTCCACACAGCAGCCGTTATATTCGATGCCTACGCATAACTCGCTGTTTGACAATTCACTGAGTTCGGAGACATAAGCATCCTTTCAGATTCGCACCGTGCTTAAAAACCGCTACAGGAGACATTAAATTAGACATATAATCACACCATTTCAATACATGAGCAAAAACAGTTCAGTCTTAGGGCTAAGCACAGTGAGAGCGATTTAGTGCGCGACGGCGATGAGCGATGGCTTCGAGCGACAAAACGGGCCGTCGCTTGAACAGATCGCTCGGTTCTGGAAAACTAGAAATCGTCGCTCGTTTTCCGCAAGTGCTATGAGCGACTAGCCAATAGCGCGAAGCCGGAACTGGATGTACGTACATCGCTCAAATACTACCGATTGTCGCGCGAGACGAGCAAATGATTCAATTTTTATACGTGCAAGGATAAGAACCTACTGCAAAACTTTCGGAAATATTTTATGCTACTTTTTACAGTAAAATACATCAACTTAAATTACTAAAGCACGCGTCACGCTAGTTTCGACGCGCGTTTGCAGCCCTCATACCAGCAACATCGGGGAGGCGTCGTTCAAAATCGTCGCTCGTGCGGAGTACGACTTGTAGGCGACGAGCGAAAGCTGTCGAGCGCAAATATCGCTTATATGGGGATTATACTTTATTCAGCATAAAACATGGATCCCTCATGCGTTTTAAGTAAGTTCAAGACAACGCGCCCAACTGACCTCTTGCTGCATGCAGCCGAATGTCTGCGGCAAAGTTTCTAACTAGCACTGGCGCTGCACGTAACTTCAGTGGTAGCAGATTACTCATGGGCGAGGCACCGTCAAGCGCGCAGCTTATGTATAACGAAAGCATGCCTCCAGCAAAATGACCCCTTCTGTTAAATGGCTCCTTATTTCAACAGCGTTCCGTACACAGTAGACTGCCAAACTGAATAAATTCAAACACACAAAACGCACGCTAAGCACGCTCCGCATAGGCTCGGAATCATGGGCTGGTGAACAAACCATTTTAAGCGTCCTCTCGCCTCACGTCTTATTGGACATACCATGGTTCTGGCAGCGTTTGCGATTCTCAAAGCTGTTACGGATAGCAGCAAGTGATAAAATCACATGCAGTTATCGCGACGACTGGCTTTTTCGATTGACATCGAGAGACACAGCGCGCTTGCCTAGTCGGTTGTCAATCGCTTCGGCTAAGCGCCGCTACGACTTCCTGGCGATAGCATGTCATATACGGAGAATGTGGTGCAGGCTTTCCTACATTCTCGCATCCGGTACGGCGCCCCTTTCCACCCCATCACTAGAACACAGCTACATACTCTGGAGCGCCTCAACAACGAGGCAAGGAGAGTAATGACAGGATTGCCAAAGTACACGCCACTCCCTGCACTCAAGAGCTGCAGCGCTTTGGGTGACATCGCTTATCTTATTTCAACGCACGAGCATACTCATGTGACAGGCCTCAAGTGCACAAACGCAGGAAGGGCCACATTGGTTAAAATTGGGCATGACATCTCTAACATTCCGGCGCTTCCACGGATATATCCCCCTTGAGAGTACGCACCAATTACGGATACCAAGCCACTGCCGAAGTATATGGGACAAGATCAATTGGCAAGAAGACAGGCCCACGCGAAACGCCATAAGAAATATACGCACCAACTACGTGAGGGCAACGACAACTCTGGCAGGTGCCATATAGTGTGTGGAGATGCTTCTATCGGAGGACCAGAGGAGGAGCCAATGTTCACTACGGCGTTGACAAATATGGCAGGAACCGAACGGGGCACTAAACTCCACCTGACAAGAGATGTCGTTCACAGCTCTACGGCAGAACTGTATGCCATCCTAGATTTTGCCAAGCATGCTGAACACCACTGCCAACAAATTTCCAAATTTCAAATATTCAAAAATCAGTTTATTCAAACGACTAATAAGAAATACATGTGAACCATCTGGGCCCTTAGCCTTCTCGGCTAGACTTGGGCCCATGCCCATGGACTTGGACCAAGTGCGAAAAAATCGTTATAGCGAGACAACTCAGTATTTTACACAGGATTCATGTAACAGCAGTTATACTGCAGTTATACACAAAGGCAGGCGAAATGCTCAAGAAATTATACAATAGTTCGGAGGACAACATAAAAAATAAATAAAAAATAAAAAAATAACATGAAGAATGCACCAAAGAAAAAACACAGACTTAGAGTGGAGTCGAATATTGCTGGCTTCGGAAAAATTTTTTTATATCGGCGATTGAGAATTGACCTACTTTTAAGTTAGCAGGCAGTTGGTTCCAAATTTTAGCAGTGGCATAGGCGATAGTTCTTTTACCGTACACATTATTAACAGCTAGAAGGTTAAAACGACAACTGAAAAAAATTCTAGTTGGACGAGATGGATATACAAAAACAGATGATGATAGTGGGATGTTATGGTTTAGTATATGTATAACCACACAAGCTAGTTTGAAAATTTCCAAGATATGCTGAGCACCACTATAGAGTGTTTACGGACTCTCAAGAGAGAGAGAATGAAGAGGAAAGGCAGGGAGGTTAACCTTTAGAGCTTGCCAGGACACTCGTACAACTACTGCTGTGGTCCAACAACTCCGCCTCCACGTGCGTCTTCTGCGTGACCAACGTCATGATGTTAAGTTACACTGGATCCTGGAGCACATGGGTGTACCAGGAAATGAACGGGCCCATCGACTAGCGCGCGCCACGCTACTATCTATTCAGTCGAAACGCCCGAACAATTACTGAACAACGTACCTGAAGACACGGAAATAGACAGTCAGTGGTACGATCCCGTGGAAGCAATAGCCGAAGCCAAGCGCCACCGGCGCAACTATCTCTTCACTACGTCCAATCCCATGGACATTCCTCCCCTTCCCTCCCAGGCTGCTATTCGTCAGAAGCAGGTTCTGCTCCGGCAGGTACAGACTGGCAGCCTCCTTACTCCCTTTCTCGTGCAGCGTTTTCGCAGAAAGGAACACCCTCGTGGCCTGGAATGTTCGCGTGCCGGTACCTGCAGCCCCTGCAACGCCAGGGCGGACCTCGGGCACTTAATCGGGGACAGCTCGTTGTATTCTAGCGCCTGGCAAAGCGCCCTTGTTTCGTTCCCAACGGAATGGCGACCACCCTCCCTACATACATGGGCGCTACCGAGACACTGCAGTGCTGCGACTACCAACGAGCTCTGGCGGTCACTGTACGAATTCCTGGACGATCCTTAGGCTCCAGCCACTGGGACCAGGCTTCTTCTCGAGCGTACCAGCGAAAGCACGAGACCCCATGACGTGGATAATTAAGTCCCCCTTATCACTGTTTTCCTTACCTTGTCACTCCCGCCACTTCCCAAGCCAATTCACCGAAGCCCTTTGAGGGCAAAATGTGAGTAAAGACGTCTAAACAACAACAACAACAACAACAATGTAGAATGTGCACCTAAGTTTGAATTCACTTACCGTGGAGGATTTGTTGTATATCCGACGAATGGCGAACGACTGTCTCGTTTTCGTGGCAACGTCAGATGGCTGACACACGATTTTCCTTGCATGGCCTTCGTTGCTGCTCGCTGGACGGATCACTTTTCTCCGGTGCTATGCTGTTCCGCGATGTTGAGCGCGCGCGCGGTGGAGCAACTCCGAGTGAAAAAGTAGAGCGCTGGCTTTGCGTTCCTTTGAACTGTGGCTGCCTGTTCTCTTAGAAGCAAAACAGTGTGTTCTTTGCTCAGCGTGCGTGAGTAATACATCGCCATGTTCGGTGCAGGCCTTCTACAGTTGAGGCAGAAGATTACGCTATGTTTTGTTCTCTATTGCCGCAGGTGTAGAACGGGCATTCTACTCTCTCTCAGAAGGGCGGAGTGAAAAACACATTTCACTCTCTCGTTAGTGACGGAATGAACAATGCATTTCACTCCACTCGACATTTTGCGAGAGTAGAACAACGCTTTAAAGATTAAATCGGCCGCTTCAATCCTTCGATACCCTCCCTAGTTTTTAGAGTGTAAGCGATCATTGAGGCACCTTCCCGTCTGACCAATGTACTCCTTCCGGCAGTCTGTTTTAGCAATATGCTGCCAGCCACTACCGTCAGCATATGCAAGGGGTAGCCAGCTGCACGTAGGCACGAAATTTGAGTTTCCGAGGCTTCTGTATACTATAGGTGATGGCATGATTTTAGAAGATCGTTTTTAAAATAACGATTAATGATGGCCCGCTTAACTTGTTTGGAATGCGCTGATGAAAATGGTAGAATCGCTTTCTTCCTTCGGGGCTCATATCACCAACACACATGATTGCTTGGAAAAACAAACACGAGATATAAAACCTAATGGAACTATTAGCAGGCGTTTCACAATTACAAAATAAGAGGTTGGAGGCACTCGCGAAAAATTGCGCAAACAGCACACGTGGCGGAAGCTGGTACACAGAACTTTCCAAAAACAAATTTCGCGCCTAAGCGCAGCTGGCTACCCCTTGCAAATGCTGACAGCAGTGGCTGGCAGCATGTTACGAAAACATGAGAACCCGGATTCCACTGCCAAACAAAGCAGAAGCACACAAGTGGTTGTCGTGCCGTACATGCACCAGCTAGCCATAATATGAAGAAAATTGGGTATCGTGTTGGCGTTGACGTCGTATTTTCAGCTCCTCTGAAATTGTCTGATTTGAGCGCGAAAGTTAACAATACTATACAAAGAGGCGCCGTGACTGCAATAAAAAACGCCGAGAAGAATTTGTTTTGTGCCTGGAAGTAGTGGTGTACCTTATTCCTTTAGACTGCCGGTAGGAATACATTGTTCAGACGAGAAAATGCCTCAGTGATCGCTTACGGGAACGTTCGAAAAATGTTAATAATCTAGTAACGATTAGTTATCTAGCCGCGCACCGCTCGCGTTGCGATTGTAAACCCTTGTTTGACAAATAAAAAGAGATAACTAGGAACCTAGGTCATGTCACAAGAGAGATAATCGAGGCATTGTAAATGATTAGAAATGATAATTCTGTAAGTTGTCCATCTGTGTTGCTGTAAAAAAAATGAAATCATTTTCCTATCGCGGTAGCAGCCTATGGTGAATGATTGTGCCGGAAAGAAATCTATGCTGCGATATTGGCCTGTTGGGCGATGGTATATATATGGTAACAATGTGCAATAAAAATTCTGTTGTTAGTAGCGCTGTGTCGTTGTTGCCTTCTCTTGTCCTCGTGTTTCTCTTGCGCTATGCCTCAAGTTTCTTTGAAGGTGGACAAAAGCTTTAGATGTAGAATGCTGGTCCTATCGTCGGACGCCAAGCCCGTCGGCCGGCGCAGTCGCACGAAAACAAGTAAACAATTATCTGGACGTCGTAACTCAGTAGTTTTGAGTGAACATGTTAAGACACGATGAAGTTACCCGCGTTACCAAAGTCAGGCAAACGTGGACAAACAAAAGAGCAGAACCAGCGAGGGGGTTGTATTGTAACAGGTCAACATTATGAGCGCGGCTTTCTGCACACTTCAAGAGCTACATCGCCTTACAAGTGATAGCGGCGAAAACGCTCCCTGTTTGGATGGGCGCTGAAAAAAGGTATTTATTGATAATGATCAACTAAAGTAGAGGTGTCTTTACTCGTCACGCATATATAAAATTGATTAGAAATTTTATTTTCGTTGAATGAATCTGTGTCTCGTTTTAATTAAGAAACCCTTTTTTTAACAATGTTTGTTCGCTCAAACATAGTCGCGCTTCAATCTGTGCTCCCAAACCACTCTTTCTGATGTCGGCGACAATTTGTTCTTAACCGCTTTTCGCCCGAAGCTTCAAGATCTATTTGGATCGCCCTTGGGTAAACCACGTTACCTTAAGCACGTTCCCTTCAACCCATGAAATGGGTAGGCCGCATGCAGTGAGGACTACGGAAGAGCAGCGCGCTTACGAAGGACACCGTCATGAACAGAAGGGGGAATGTGCGCGGCGACGGACGAATCTTAATATACACTCTTAGCACGGTAACGTTTATTAGAGGGGTATATTCTCACAGATTTGTGCACCTTTAACTTACAAGTTACACATCAACCTTTACAAATGTAACTTCTATTAAAGGTAAGAAAGCGTGCACCTCAACTAGAGGTTACAACACTTTAACCTCTAGTATAGGCATACAGTATTGAGTGCCTTTGCCTAAATATAAAGGTTACATTTACAATATACCGGCTGAACGATTAAAATGTTTACACAAAACGGCTTGCAGGAGGTCCCACATGGACACCGTGCTGCGCATGCTCCGTATATAGAGCCGGTGTCGCCTAGCAACGGGGACGCGGCTCTTCTTTCTTTCGGGCTTCTTTCTGCGGTATGCTTCATAAAAGCCCGTTGCTCTGCGCATGCTCCGCCCAGGCACTTGTCGCCTATCAACAGAGGCGCGTCTCTTCCTTCTTTCGCGCTTCTTTCTGCTTGCGCCTCTTCTTTCTTGCGCGCTTCTTTCCGGGGCCGGATTAAGCAGACTACAACCGTGCGCGGAGAAATGTGAGCCTTCGCGGAGTAAGCCCCTCGGCCAGTCCTTTCCGGACGCTGCCTTTACATACGCTTGCGCTTCGAAATAGTTCACGTGTCCACCTCGTGCGGTTTTCGGGACAAATGGTGTCCCTGTGTCTCTCTCAACCTAAGTGAAAAAGGAAAAGAAACACTGCGTCTTGCAGGCAACCTAGACCTTACGCATACCGCAACATCTCTTGTTTGACCTAAAAAATATTAAGACAAAATACAGCCTACTACCCCAAAAAGTACAACAAAGGTGAGCGCGGGAGCTAGAGAAATTTCTTTACTTTCGAATAGCATATTGTAAGTGACAGACTCATATTCTTTTGGGCTACACTTCTGTAGCTGCTAATCAATAAATGAGGCAAATTTTCGCTTTGCCAACTACAAGTGTTCAGACCTGTGGCTCACGCTGTTGCGCTTTTTATCCTCCTGCACATGCGTTTGTTTACTCGGTGGATTGTTCCTAAGGTATCATTTAGCATGCGAAAATGAAAAACAAAATGAATTTCAGCTGGCTGATTTTCCTTTTTAATTTTTGCATGCTGAATGATACCCTTGGTACAATCCACACAGTAAACGTAAATGCATGCGCAGGAGAAAAACAGCAACAGCACGGGTAAAGGGCCTGAACACTTGCCGTTTTTCATAAGCAAAGCAAAAAATTTGCTTCATTTATTGCTAAACAGCTACACAGTTATACCCAAAAACAGTATGCGTCTGTCACTTACTATGCCATTCGTAAGTAGAGATCTGTACTCCCGCGCTCCTCCTTCTTGTGCTTTTTGATAGCTAGAGAATTTTTTTACTAGATATCATTGCAGTCGAAGAGATGTTACGGCTTGCGTAAGTTAAGTTTCCAGCAAAACGCATTTTTTTCTTTTTTTGCTTAGGCTGAGAGAGACACAGGGACACCCTTTCCTGTGGAAACCACACGAGGTGGACAGGTGAACTATTTCGAAGCGCAACCACGTGTAAAGACAAGTGTCCAAAAAGGACTGGCCGAGTGGCGTCCTCCGCGAGGGCTCACGTTTCTCCGGGCATGGTTGTCGGCTGCTTAATCCCACCGCGAAAAGAAGCGCGCAAGAAAAAGAGGCGCAAGCAGAGAGAACCGCAAAAGAAGGAAATGACGTACCTCTGTTGTTTGGCGGCAGCCGGCTCGGTGTACCATGCGGAGATTTGGCCTTTCTGGAACAAAACCCAAGGTGGCGCCTCCCCGTTGCTAGGCCGCACCCTGCTCGTCGGACCATGTAAAGAGCGGGGCCCCACATGAAATTCTCTGAAAAAAAAAAGAAACGCTCAACTGAATGTGGTATCAAAAGTTTACTTTCATTTAAATCACTTAAATCGTTGTATTTCAGCCAACGAAGGGCTACTATGATACTAGTATACTAGTATCCCTTGGTATTTCTGACAAAATGAAACTCCCCGTGCGACACATTTTGAGCAAATATGTAACGGTAATGTTCCCAAAAATACAGTTCAAAACACAATTTGAACACCTGAGGAGGAGGCACCGTTAGCTTGTATAAATAATTTGAGTATAAATTGACAGTTCCACAGGCAGTATAAGGTTAACTTCAAAATGCAACTTCTTTATTTGAACACACAACATAGAATACACCACAAATACAGCAGGCCTTGCTGGCACATGACTAGATCTGAAAATTCAAGACAATACTATCACTAGCATCATATCACAGGAATTTTTAAAATCATATCACCGTGTTTCAGCCATGCATGTCGTCAATAAATTCGTGTTAACTGTCCATGTAAAAACTTGTACTGCTGTCAGGAAGCAAGAAAACAAGGCAAAGATTAGTACATGAGATTGCAGGCACAAAAACTGGACGCTTGTGTTCAGATCCACATTGGACACTACATAAAAAAAGTTTTACACATCCTGTGCAGCATTAGAGCAGGTCAATAAAGACGCTTCCAATGCAATGTAGCCAATGCAAAAAATATACAAAGTATTGGCTATAGGTGAACCTAAAAAAGAAGACTGGACCACAAGGTCATGCATGCCTGCAGCCCATCTTTACCTGAGCAACGTTTCCTTAGTGTTAGCATTGGCCACCACTGGCATCAAAACACAACTTGTTGCTCTTACAAACATCAGACAAAGCTTAACCAGGAGATGTGCAAAGTGCTGGCTTGTAGGGCCAAATGACAAAAGGCTGGAATTGGTGATGCTTACAGCATCGTGAACTCTCAGTTTAGATCCTTGTGACAATACAAACATGAAATTTTTTTTAATTAAAATTACTGCAAGACACATTTTACTGTCTAGCTAACAATGTCAAGGATGGGATTCAAACTTCTTGAATGCACTACCTATTTAAAATCAATATTGAAAACGGTAATTAGGACACTACTATGCATAGTACTGCACAATTACACTATCATCTAGAGGCTAGCAGTTAGAATAACTCAGTGACAAAGCAAGGCCGCCATAATTCACAGTGCACGAATTTAAGAAGTTTGAGCAGCTAAATAAAATACTTGTACACAATAGTAAGTGCCACTTGCATGAATGGATGTATTACCTCAGTAATTTTCAATAAGACAGTTATAAAAAAGGCATGCAAATGTAATGCACAAAATGATGCATCTGTTCACCACCTCCTGGCAACAAGTGAACATTAATGAAAGGTGAAAATTGTTAACTAGACTTCGAGTCAAATCACATTCTTTTTCTTCAGAAGGGCAAAGAAACACTTCAATCTGTCATTTATGAGCCCTCTAGGCACAACATTGCTGGGAAGCACAAGTTTCTGAATAAGCGCCAGGAATGGTGCAAATGCATATGGATAATCGAGGTTCTTGATGTAGTAGGTCAAAATACAATAAATTACAGCTAGCTCCAGGCTGCCGTTCGAGACCCAGATTATTTCTTGCCTGCTGCCAGCATAAACACACGTATGCTCGCTGCATGTGTAGACGTGGGGAGCTGCAATCTGGATATCACCAGTGGGCAGAGGAGCCTACAAAGACAGTTAGAGCCTATAAACATTCGCTTATCAAACATTAAATAGGCACAGTATAATGTGAACTGACGAAGTAAAATTTATCAAGAACGCGCAGTACTGCAGAGCACAACTCAACCCCAAAGAGCCCAACCATTCTACATCAAGGAAAATTAGAACTGGCTCACCTTTAGCTCACATTGTAGTAAGCATGCAGGAAAAAGCAATGAAATGTCATTTTACTAAAAGTAATCAGTATAATACTAATTTTCGTTTGTTTGCTGAACTATATACAACTGAAGTCTCACTAAAGGACAATAGGAACGCTCCTGGAGGCTTTTCATAAGTTCTTGCTGGAAAGGGCTCACAGACGCCACTCCTGCATCCCTACTATATATATGTACACGTACAATATAATTTCTCGTACATTGCTTACATTATATACATTACGTACTCAACCACTCCCTGAAGCCGCGTGCAGGTCAGCGACAGCAGCAGCAGTGGAAAAGTCGAGGGAAGTGGCAAAGAAAGCTTCGCTTTAAAATATTTTATACACTAGGCAATCAAAAAAGCTTTGGCTAACATTCCACATTATACTAACCATATTGCACCGAGGACAGACTAGATGTGCAAGCTTCCACAGTTTCATCTGACACTGAGTCCTCGAGCACGGTGCCTGGCACATTGCATTGCGCCTTTGCCTCGGCTGCATTTTTCGTTTCTGAAATTATAGACGCAACGAAAGAACATCATTAGTGTTCACAAAGTAATGCAGAGCGCATTGCAGAGCTCTAGGCGAAAAAAAAAAACGCGCACATAAGCAAAATTCGTGCGAAAGCTATACAACGTGTATTCTCCGGAACAACGCTGTATATAATTATACATCATTGTGCGAAATTTGAATGCAAGATGTAAGAGAAGGGGTGACGTTGCGGTAAAAAGAGAATTGTGTATTCTTCGCAGTTAGTCAATGCTAACCACCAATTCCCATGTTAAATTATTAGCCCGTTTGACTAAAAGAAAATAGAAAAAACACGCATTTTCACCCAAGAAGCGAAGCACTAATAGCGATAGCAAAGCATTAGACCACTACTCAAACTAAGGTACGTAGTTTTACCTGCCGTAACAGTAATCATTAGCTTACTAATAACCATGGTGTCACGCGAGCACGGGCATAAATGAATATATCTCATTTGACGACCGCGAACAATCGCTATCAAGTAGGCTTGAAGAACACAGAGGGGAGCGAACGTCTGTTTTGTTGCTCCCTTCCACGCGTCTCCGAACTTTTGAGATTACGCGACCTCCAGCACTACGTGCACCGAAAGAAAGCGGAAATGCAAGCACGACCCGCCTCGGCTTGCCCGACCTCTGCACACACCGGAGATTACCTCCAGGCCAGGGCGCGGGCAGTCACGCACCACCACAGCATGGCTAACGGCGGGTGGGCGAGGCAAGTTGTACAATACTGAACGATTTCTGTCAACTACGTCAGCCCAAAGCACGGTGCCAGTACAAGAAACGTATTGTTAAGGTCATTTAGTTGCCCTGACACAACTCATCCCGCCGACAAGCTCAATATTTTAGAAAGGTCTAATCCAATATTTGCACAAAATGACAACATCAAATTTAGCTCAAAGTAAATCGAAGAGCATGAAGAAGCAAATATGTCAACAATAACTTTTTTCAGAAACACTTACGCGCAGCGAGAGCATGCACTATGTCAAATGTTGAATTGCGAACTATAAA
Organism: Dermacentor variabilis; assembly: GCF_050947875.1. Taxonomy (NCBI): domain Eukaryota; kingdom Metazoa; phylum Arthropoda; class Arachnida; order Ixodida; family Ixodidae; genus Dermacentor; species Dermacentor variabilis. The sequence continues at coordinate 49,718,189 of NC_134571.1, read as the reverse complement.
GAATTCACGTACTATCCACCTAAAAATAATTAAAAGCAAAAGTTCTGCTTACCGAGATCACATATTTTTCCATGTGCATTTGGGACGTGGTCACAATATTCACACCTCACCAGGTTGTCACTTTTCGACAGGCGCAGAATAGTGCATCGCTTGCACTCACAACCCGGCTCGTTGCAGCGACCGCGCAACACACCGAAAAGGTCTCTGCTGCACAAAGGCATGAGGGTGCAGCGGATGGCGCAAGTTCCCAGTAGAAGCGGTAATAACTACTGCAGGCTACAAGTGGTGGCAGCAGACAATGGTGATCGGATGGTATCCAAACAAGTCAAATATAATGGCCGTCTCAGAACGACAACTACAACAACGACAGGACAACAGCGCGCTAACCACTCCCGCCCGCTCCGAGCCTCCCGCTCCCGCTTAAAATCTTCCCAGCGTGCAACTCGAGTCATCTCGATTGGACCGAGGAGGAGAGATGATAGCACCGTGGATGGCCGCACTCCAGTGTGGCTGATGCCTGCTCGCTTCCGCCATGTTAGAAAGAAGCACTTAGAGGCATAAGCAAAAATGAAAACAAAAATGAAAACAAGCAATGAATTACAGAAATAAATGTCAGAGGTGCCAGTGATGTTATCGGTGTGATGGTGGAAGCATTTCGTGTTTGGACAGTGGCAAAGATTTCATTTCTCAGTTGGCGGCTTCACACATTTAACGCTCTTTTCATCTGTCTATGTCTCCTAAAAAGACAACGGAGCGGACGGCGCTCGCTTTTATGTGAGTGTAGCGGCATCCTGTTGATTTCACTGAACGTTTGGCGCGTTTCGTGTCTGCTGTAACTTAAATTTGCTGTCGTTGTAGTGCCAATCTTCGGCACAGCTTAAAATGCCCAAAGAAAGCTGGCAGTGGAATCAGTTGCTACAATTTTTATTAGAAAACATCCGAAGTGCAATGCAGAATGGTTCTCCGACATGTAGGTTGTTGTCTATTTCAAAGCATTTACGCCGGTCGCCTAACGCGTACCACATCCCCAGCTCCCTCGCCGCGCGTTTATACTTATGTACGCACTCTGCCTAGCTGGTACCACGTGTCGGCATGGTTTTCTTAGGCACACGCCTCTTGCACACTAACTATTAACCTCATCTTGAGCGCTTATGGTTGAAGCATGGGAAATTTTTGGTTGACAGCATCAAGGCAGTGCAGGGAATGAAACGAACCCGGCTAAAGGCAGAAAATGTATGCAGACAACTGAAAGGTTCTGCACAGCGACATTTTAGTAGACAAGTTGAATTATATTGATATGTGATAGAACCATCCAATGTTTTGAACAACCTTTTACTGAAAGACCCATCGCGTTCGTGTGCTTTTCTTCAACTGTTCTTTCTCGCCTCGTACATGAAATTTGTTAAAAAATGTTCATTTTTCTAAAGAAACTCGCCCGCTTTTGTTTCTCGTGTTGAAATACCGATGTTCCATGCCTGTCTCATGGTGGCTAGAATGCGTGCGAGAGCAGGGGGCTTCCGCCACGTTCGACCGCTGGGTTTCGGCAGGCAGTGCACGCCACATCATTCGATGACACAGTCTTCGTTGCTGATATTTCAAATAAAGCTGGTGCGCCAAGTATGGAGGGTCGTCAAAGAACAGCGCGCAGATGAACATGCAAGTGCGATCGTGCAAGATTTCTTTTTTGTTTTTATATCGTGAAAAATGTAACTGCTTGGCTGACAGAAATTAAGACCGAATGCAGCCCGAACTGCCGAAGTCCTACGTTTGTAATAACCAGATCATAAATGCAGAACACGAACACATTAGGATACATTTATCAGCAAACGTCCAATCCATGATGTAGGTCTCCTCACTGATGCGCTGCAGTGTTCTTTAGAGGTTAAAATCTAAAGGTTACAAGGCACTTTGCGCTGAATTAACCTTTAAATCCGTCAATTTTGACTCTTGTAACCTATAGATATATATATAGGTAACACCATTTAATTAAAACATCAACATATTTTGCATGTAACCTTTATTTTATAAGTTACTTGTGATTACAGGTTACCATAAAAGGTACCGTGCTAAGAGTGTACGGACGAAGATCGCGCCGCAAACGCACAGCGTATGCACCTTTGGTTGGATCACCCCTACCGACTTCACTCCCATTTTAATCGTTGCTGATTTCAACATAGACGTGTCTCGGCCAGACGGAAGGTTCTTCATGGCATTTCTCTAGGAAAGGTTCGGCATTCAATGTTACACAAACATCAGTGTGCCCAAGACGTGTCATCCGTCGTGTATAGACATCACATTGGCCAAGAACCTTTCCAATGCCGCCGCAGAGCCACTGGCTGTATATCATAGCGATCACGGCGATAGTCACCTTGGTGACCTACTAAATCAAAAAGGCAAAGAAAAGAAGGTGTAAAAAAGAAGGTTAAATAATTGCCTCAAGACAAGAGAAAGCGTTGGGTATGCATTTCAATAAAACTACAAAAATCGTGAGAAAAATGAAATTCATTGTGGTATGTGTCCTTTATTTTCAATCAACGTATTCATTATCAACATACTTGTGATCACTTATACAGCTCCGCTAGTAATCCACCTCCACAGAGTGTAATGGCTCTAAATTTTTCGTTTGATTTTGATTTGAAGATTTTGATTTGAAGGTGGGACACATTAAGGTTGTCTTCCGTGATAATTGCCTCAAAATTCTCCTTCAGACAACTCGACGTGCCACAGCCCTGCTCGTAATGATCGCATTGGGGCAAAAGTGTTGCACACGCTTTAGGGATTCATACGCCACCGAAGCAAGAAGTGGGCGTCCCCGTCTAACTAGTGTTGTTCTGAAGAGAACCGCCAGAATATGAGATGGATTACCAACATGAGCCCCGGAAATACTTCCCACATCTGGACGGCGTTCTTCACTAATTTCCTCAGCTGTGGCAAAACCACTGTCCATATAGAGCAACAAATAAGAGTCGCATAGAAGAAATACCCCTTTATTCATCTTGTTGTAGGTGCCCACCCTCAATTCAATTTTGCTGTAAGCAATTAAAGCCACAGAAAGTGTAAAATACCAGGCATCTTTAGAATGTAATATGTGACTTTTTCTACATTCATGGGGCCAGCTACGTCATAGGTCTTCTGGAGCGATGTCGAATTTGTGTACTTCATAGAGTGTCAAAAAATAATTTAATTGTGCAAGTACACGTGCCAATTCTTACGATCAGATTATGGGTGATGCTATGCTGGGAGACTGGGAGACTGCTGATTAATATGGCTACCTGGGGTTCTTCAACGTGCGCCCGTTCATGGTACCCGTTTTCGAAAATGCCACCCCTATATATATATATATATGTGGCCGCTGCGGCCAGAATTGCACCCGCGGCGTCGTTCTCAACAGCGCAACGCCAGAGCAAAGGTGGTCAGTCTGTCCCATACAGTGTTCTTGAGCTAACTTTAGCCAGAGTTGAAAAATATGCGAATGTCATGTAGCTGGACAGAACCAAGGTAATCTTGTTTTGCCGTCGCTTGGAGATACTCAAATAACTTTTTTATTCCGCCTAATCACATAATTAGTCTTAAATAATAATCAACTTCTCAAGTATTATATATTAGATGAAAAGTGCCAATGAGGAAATTGTAGAGTGACATAAAAAACTCTCGCTGCAGCTTTCTGTTGCTCAATACGTGATAGATAAAAGCCCGCAAATGCACGCAAAATTGCCGCGTGACTAGCCGCCCGAGGCACTTTGCGTGTATTCGCGGGCTTCTCTTATGCTTGGAAAAAGAACATTTATGTAGCACGTATTGAGCAATAGAAAACTGTATCGGGAGTTTTTCATGCTGCTCTGCAATTTTCGCCTTGACACTGTTAATCTAATTATAATGTTTCACTAGTTCATTAATCACTTAAGACTAATTATCTCATTAGGCGGAATTAAAAATCAAGCTGACGGCAGTCAAAGCTCTCAAAAGAAAAGCAAAGTGCTTTCGCTGCCATTCCATCTTCACAGAGTGCAATGGTTGTCATTTTTTGCGTTGCCAGTGTGACGTCGATGCTCGTTCGGAGGTGCCCAGGTTCGGGATTGTCGCTTTCGTTCAGCATCGCGGGAACGTTCTTCGTCGGTGATTATTCCGCGCCGGCGCCGTTTGCATTCTCGTCGCTGTTTCCTCCGGCGCTCCTCGTGCGCATGTTGTTCTTCGGATGTACGAATTATACGTGTCCGTCCCATCGGCAGCGCAGCTGTTTTTAGCGCCGATAACTCTCCTGCTTATGTACAGCGATAACCTTGTCGTCACACTGTTGTTCACGGCGAGCGTTCTAATCTGCTCCGCATTTTGACATCAGCGCCGCCACACTGCACCCGTGTGGGTTTGTTAGAAATCCTTAAGTCCGTTTGTGTTTCCGGATGACGAAAAAACTACGAAAGGATAGTGATGCACAGCTTTCGCTGTAAAACATTTTGTGTATCTCCAAGCGATGGCACACAACATTGCCTGGGTTCTGTCCAGCTACGTGGCATTCGCATAGTGTTAAACTATGGCTAAAGTTTCGGGTTTTCTTGCGGTAACTTCCCAAAATTAAAGCCGAAAGTTAGCTGTAACTGGGACACCCTGTATAGCCTGCAGCTTAGCGAATATAGACGGCGGCGCAAGTGGAACATACAAGAGGCATGTTTGAGACTGGATTAATGCAGAGCACATTATGGCAGTAGCAACTACCTCGTCGGTGACACTGGCATCGACAAAGGCCTGGACTTCTCCGATGGCTTCACTTGCAGATGGCAGCTGTGGAGTCAGTCGATGATTTGGACTGCAGATGCGACCAGATGGCTTGCAGTCTGTTGCTTGTGCGATCATAGTGATAGATTGATATGGTCTTGCGATGGTGGTGTCCCATGTGGTGGATGTAGGGCTTGAACTGCTGGAAAAGCTGAAAGCTTGAGACCACGGGTCGAGCGCCGCTGATTAAGTAATTCCCGTAGTGCTTGGTATCTCACAGAATGCTTGGGATCTACAGATTTTTTTGTATACAACGTTTTATAAAAATAAAAAATCTGTAACAGCGTTTGTGTGTATTTTACGAGGGTAAATGCATTGAACGCCCATAAATACTCCACAGTCAGAAAAACGCTTTTAATCCGGGTCGACTGGGTGCGCAGACTGGGGACTAACCATCACGGATCGCACTTAGCAACGTTGACCTTAACTTATTTCTCTGCTGTGGCGATTAATCGAGTGTGACGAAGCAGATGCCTGACACCACTAAGACGACAGCTTCGCAAACAGCCTCGAGGATCACTTGAGTCTGACAGCGCACGCCAGACTAGGAGCGAATATTCTTGGGAGTCTGCATATTCCCGGTATACGAGCCCAATTAGACTCTGCTGCCACTGAAGTGCCTCAGGTCTTTCTCTTCATCGTCCAGGCAATGTAATACCCAGTAAGCCAAGCTTACGGCAGTGAACCAATTGCCGAGTCATTATGTGCGCCGCATACAGTACGTATATACCGTGAAAAAGGAACGTACACTATGTTCTTTTTATCCGGTATTCTCGAGCATTAGCCGGTAGCATTCTCGAGTAATTTGGCGAACTCTACACTCATTGCTGTCTATGCGTGGGTGGTTAGCCGTTGTCTTTGGGGCTTATTTTGGGGATATATGGGATTCACAAACAAGCGCTACAGCAGAGCTGACTCATACTTTTGCCGAAATAGCAGAGCCAATTACTTGAGCACCACTTGGATTCTTACTCACGTTCACGAACATTGAGTACGCGCTTGCTTCCCGCCATCGACAGCCACCCAGTTTAATCGAGGCAATTCTTTTTGTTTCCTCCATTTTTGTTACATAAGGACCGAACGCACTCAGCGAACAGTGAAATGTTACTGGAAGCTACGGAGCAGTAAAATGTTGTAGGTTAGCGGCAGGCAAGAAAAGACCAACACCGCAAAAGTTAAGACTAGACGAACGGCGCAAGAGAAAGAATTACAGGGTAAATTTTTCATAAGGTTTCATCCTCTTTTTCTGAAGGCAATTGAAGTAATGCACTGCAAACACCTTTCCTCGTAGTGCTAAATAAAACCTAATGATTTGCTTTCAACCTCGAAGTGGCCTTAAAACGACAGTAAAAGAAAGCGGTAAGTCAGTTTAAACTTTCCGAAACTTTTCGTTTCTTCTTATAATTGAATTAAATAGCCACTTCAGAAGATGAAACTCAAGGACCAGCCTCGCTTCTTGAAATTGGCCCCTAATGCAGGTGGTAATTTCAACATGTCAGCTTTACATCCTGGTTCGACATTTCTTTTACTGCTGTTCATTTTGCCCATATAATTATAAGACAAGAGATATAGATAAAAAAGGGAGTGAGGTAAACGCTATATGAAAGCCCACATACACACATTAACACGTACACTAACACAAGTGCACTAACACGAAAAGTTGCTTACGGACTCTCACTGAGGCCTGTATATCGATTTAGTGGAGTGCAAATGAGATCCTGGTTTCGCTAATTCTTCGCCTACATTAGAAAACATATAACCTTATTTGACTGACACACATTAAAAATAAATGTAACAGTTAGTCGTTGAACCCGTACGAGTCTGGTTACCGGATTTTTATTGTACAGATCCCGTGTGACGCTGCCTTATTCCAACAGAGGTCGCGCGACTCTTTCATACACTTTTGGCTGGACGTTATGAAGAGAGTCTTTCAATTTTCACCTTATAAGGTTTAGTTTTGGCTCCACTGATTCACAGAATGCACACAAACGATATTGTGTTATTTTACCAAACTAGCCCAAGGCAAAAACAATAAAAACATGAAAATACTTGAGAGATCGTCCATAAGTCGGGCATTAGACGACAGCCACACGGCGACACGCATACTAAACCACCAGAAGGCAGGGCTTACGATGTCCTTTGAAGGGGTTTTTGGTCAAATCCTTCCCGCGGATTACACTTCTTGCTTCTGACGGTGGTCAAGGCGTATTTTCCAATAGATCACGTTAGTTAACTTGTCCCTGCAACCATTTGGAGCATAGAATTAAAAAGTGAGAACGTGCGCCACGTTCCGTCGCCTTCCAAGTAGGACATATGTTATCAAAATGTAGCTATTTCGAGGACAAGGGGGCATTGTTTCAGTGTTCACATAGGGGACTGTCCATTTCCCCTGCTGCTGTGGTGCTGATTGGTTAGGCTGGGGCACCAGTGAGATAAGGGTGCCTCAGTGCGTGCCCCGCGTACCGCGGCACTCTACAGTGAGATTGACGCACGCCCCCCAGCTAGTCTCCTCTGCAGGTGTGCAGCTCCGACGAATCAGCGGCGGCTCAAATGCATGCAAATGTGCACCACTAGGTGCACGCTTGCAGAGTACCCTCCAAAACACCGGCGTATAGCTCGAATGTCTGAAGAATGTTGCCGATTTCAAAAGACGCGCCAATGGCCTTTAGCTTGAACGACCTCGCCCTCTCTCGCTGGCAAGGTGAAGCATAACTACGCACAAGACGTGGCGGACTACCATGTGGCGCGAATTTATATTGATCGCGCGTACTGAAATATCTTGAGCACAGATGGCGACTCCAGCGCGTTATTTCGGGCTTTAGTTGTCTCCGAGAAATGTACTTGTGTGTTTGTGATTAGCAACCTGCATTCCACTGGCTGTCTGCATTGGTTGCAGTGGGTTCGATATTACTGTTACCTACAGCAGAACTGATAGTTGGGTGAGTTGGTACAAATTCATAGTGAAATATTTTGCGCGTACAATCGACAAGGACACAGTGAAGGGAGACACATGAGCGCCTACTCACAACTGTTCATTTTCGAAAAGATACAGAATATAAATATCCCAGCTGTCAGCACTGAGCATGTGCAACAAGAGTCGTCTGTATAGACAGAAAGAGATTAAAAACAGAATAAAAGGTTCACCCAGTGTTTAAATATGCAAATTCTTTGTCAGTGATTGTAACCGATGGTTGGCTTATGCATTTTTCAGCACACTTTTTGATATGAAACGCTTCTGTAATTTCAGGTGTTAGTTTGTTTTTATCTGAACACAAAATGTCAGTGTCAAAAACACCAAAAAAATACTGTTACCTAGGTTAGACAGATCTGCCAGAAAATCCATGGTGGTAGGTAGCGCAAAGTTAACGGGGACATGGGAAAAATGAAGCACGAAACACAAGCGCTTGTCATATATCCATGATCCGGTAGTTGAACAGACGCGTGTAGCTTGAGGACGCACGTTCAAGAAAAAACACGATGTGTTAGTTCCTACACTTCAGCAGCTGTCCGGCCTTGGACAGCGAAGGCCGGTAGACGGTCGGACACCGGCCGACACGTTGGAAATAAAGCATGGTTTTTGGTACGTGTGTCCTTTACCTACAAGTGCGTAATATGTATATATATATATATATATATATATATATATATATATATATATATATATATATATATATATATATATATATATATATATATATATATATATATACAGAGAAGGAGAGAGAGACAACGTCCACTCAACTGTGTGATTTGCGCCATATTTACCATGTTACGGCGTTCATTTTGGGTGTCAGCTAACCGACAACGGACAAGTAGGAGGAGAAACGTATAATGACACCAAAGATCATGAATGTATTTATCAGAAAACACTACAAGACACACGTTTTTGGCGTCACGTGATAACATGACAACAATAAACGTGCATGCAAACGTATTCTAACAGGAGCATCCGTCCGGTGCCGTCGACGCACTTACTTTTCTCACAGTGATCCCTCCTGACTCTGCCCCTTTGCACTCGTCACCTTTATTCTCCGTCCTCCAAATGAGCGCCATTGTCTCTGGCGGTTAACTTCGCTATCCCTTACCCCACGCTTTACTGAAAGCTGGGGCGAAATGCGAAAACACCCGTGTGCTTAGATTTAGGTGCACGTTAAAGAACCCCAGGTGGTCAAAATTTCCGGAGTCCTCCACTACTGCGTGCCTCATAATCAGAAAGTGGTTTTGGCACGTAAAACCCCAAATATTATTATTATCTACTGAAAGCTGGCCACTATAACATCACATGGTTGCCTTCATCTTGCCAGTTCTCCGTCAGTTCTCTTAAGCACATGCTTAGCGCTTTCTTTTGTCCCATCCGGTACCCTCACAGTTCAGGAATCAACCTATAAGCAAGAGCAATGCAACCTTCACTGGTTCTTGCGATTTCGTAGGAACCTCACTTGTTTACAGGGCGCTAGCACTTTCTGCTTCAAGGTGAAATTTGTGTATAGTGCGAAGTGGTACCTAGGGCCGTTTCCTCGGTGAATCCCCTTTCGGGAATACTTTCACTTTTATGTGGCGCATAACGTCCAATGCAACGCCTCAGTGCATGGACGAGCACCCTGTCTGCTGGCTTAATCCATAGTTGGAAAATCCACAGTAATCGATCGAAAAAGCGGCATATGAAGCTGCTGCGGCATATGACGCACGGACACGTCATAACACAAGGCGCTAATACGTCATTTGCAGTGGCAGACCTAATAGGAATTCCTTAAGCTGTGAAATTTGTTGCCGAAGCTGCGTACAGCTTCTATCGTACTCTAAAACAGGTCTGGAGACAGTTATCCATTATTGTTTGCAATATGGCTGTTCCTCGCTGTTATGAAAATACTAAAACATTAACTCTTGAGACACTTGACATAGTGAGATTGATTTAGTAGATTCCAATCCATGTCCTTATACCGGGCAATGAAGTAGCAGATACACTGGCTACAGAGTCACATATCCTAGACACATTAACACCTGCTGCCGCCTGGCCATCGAACATTATCGTCTTAATGGCACAGCATTCACCCTTTGTTTCGCTTCTCTGTAAACTAAAGATCGACCGCATACTGAGGACACGCTCCCGTACCACTTGCGTCTCGAAATAGCCTAACGCCGTTCTTTTTATTGCGATACACGCTGACGGGCTAGTTGGTTTGAATCGCTGGTAGAAAGTGTAAGCGCGATTGAACAAGGAAGTAGAAAGAATCAGATACACAAATACAGAGCTGTCTGCGTGTGCCTGTTTCATTCTACGTCCTCGTTGAATCACGCTTACGCATTCTATCGTTGTTAACTTAGTAAGTGAATGTTTACAAGTTAAACGGCTGATAAAGCTACTATCCTTACTTCGTAAAGCTATCTACTAATTTGCTATCACAATCGGTGCTTCACCTTTCTAGAGGAACTGCGAATTTCTTTATCGTCTAAAGAGGAAGGAATCTGGTAGCATCCGTTGAGCTGTCTCATTGAATGCACACAACATGGCCAGCAGCGACATATCACGTGGTCTACTGAACAATTCAGATCGGCGTCTTTTCTCTGTGCAAAATGTGCTTGACTGGTCGCGCCCCATCAAACAAAAAATTAGCTATGAGGCCTCTGCGGGATTTTCTCGTGGACATTTACGTGATAAATGCTTCGTGAAGGGTCATTTATATGCTTTTCTAATTTTCACGTTCTCTTCCGGCTTTTGTTATTCTCGTACTCATTCTCGTACATTTTTCTTTCTTTTTTGTGTTTCTTTATTTTCAGCGTGATCCATGGAATTCTTCCATTATTCCTTTGTCATTTCGTTATCGACATTTGGCATTGTTTCGTAATATCATTAACTTCTTCTTTAGTTTTGTTGTTTTTAGTTCCGATTTTGGGATAGCCTACGCTCTCTTGTGGCCAAATCTTTCGTCTTTCACATCTAATGAAGAAGAAGGGCTGACAGTGTTCCCAATTTGCAAGGTAAATTTCATTTCTATGTTCATTTAGATTCATGCGCTCAAGTTTTGACCAATCCCCCATATAATCAGTATGAGCCACGAGGTCAGACGACAACAACGACGACGACAACGATGATGAGGACAACTGATGCGGTATTCTTTATATTGCCCTTTTTTAATATAGTATACTTTAGTTATATTACCCGCTTCTTGGCCAATCCCCTGACGTGGATATGTGCCATTTGAAGGATATCATCATGATCAGCAGCAGCATCAACATCATCTTGCAGAACAATTGAAGTGACTTTGTACTGACGTGAACGAGAATGGCGTTGCCCCTTTTTATACGTCTGCCTTATTGCGTCGGTGCATCCGTTGACGTCGTGTTCTTACTTTTTTCCCCATGAGAACACGCTGCACTTATGTGTTATTTGCGTGGCTTGAGTGAGCGAGGAGTTAGCAATGGGCCTCATTTCTCACAGTTTCGTTGTAAGCTGAAACGCTGGTAGTCTTCGTCGAGACGGTCCTCCTCTGGCCATGTTTTGTAAGATTACCAAAAACTCAGCGGACGTGGACATCACGAACAGCCCGTTGATGGAAAACGGCAAACCTGCCGCGGTAGCATTAAATATTAAGAGCCTTCTTGCAGGTTAATTTTGTTCATGTCCTGCCAGAATTGGTGGTTCCTTCAAATTTTCTTTCTAGAGCTCGTTTAGGGGGGTTCATGCTGAGGTTTATTTTTCTATTGCTTTTCTGAGTGTACGTTTCTTTAAAGGTTCTTTATTCACTGTGTTCCGAAAGAAATCTTTACAAAGATTTAATATCTATGTCATTCCCGCCGTGATTTGATCGGTCAGTATACATCACACTACCCATGACATGATGTACTTGCAAGAGTGCGCAATATGCCAGTCCCCACTTTTTACAAAGACTGGTTTTTACAAACTGCACACTTAAACCTTGCCAGTCAGAACATGGCTCCGTAAAAAGAACCATTTTGGTTTCATCAATTAACTGTCCCCTTTGTGACGCGCCTGAAACTATTGAGCACTACTTTATTTATTGTACAAATGCCATTTTATTCTGGGATGTCCTCCATAGAAATTTGCACAAATATTTTGATTTAAATCCTCACAGTATCAGATAGCTTGTTTTTGCGTGAGATGATGTACCGTACGATACGTTTTTACTGATAGGCTTCAACAGTTTATGGAAAACTCGTATGCAAGACCGAAATGCAGAAGGAACAGTTTCCTCAAGATCGCATTTCGCTCAAATGATCACGCACTTAAAGGACCTTTACTATCACGGAGAATGTCTGCCATATTGGTATCAACTTTTGATGAGGTGCTTAACTTCTCGTTTCAAGTTTTTGTTGTGATCGAAAACGTTGCTTTCTGCCACGTTTTCTTTGCACGTACTGCTCGTATACATGTGATCATAGATGACCACCTGGTGCTCATTATGTGTTCAATAGTTCCTGTGTATACATAGTTTCATTCACTGTAATAAGTATCACATTAAAACAAAGAGAGACGCGGTAGCTCAGTGACAAAGATGTTGCGCTGCTGAGCACGAGGTCGCGGGTTCGATCCCGGCAGCGGCCACCGCATTTTCATGGCTACAAAATGCACAAGCACTGGTAGGCTTAGGTGCGCGAGAAACATCACCACGTTATCAAAATTATTCCTAACTCTTCCCAATATGGCAGACCTCATAAATAGGTGATGGATTTGGCATGTAAAGGCTGAAAGCTTAATTAATTGAAGACAGCACCTTTTTTAATCTCTTGAACCTAGATTATTCAAAATTTTGCAGCAACCTCTTCGAATGTCTCCGAATAAGTTCACAATATCGCTCACCTCATGCTATATAACGGTCGTCATCCCGCTTAGTTCCCCCACTTTGTAGAGGAGGCTTCCCTCCGGAAATCGAGGTGCATTCATTTTTCCAACCATGACTGTAAGTGCCTCTTAGCTGGTCGCTTAATGATCAATTCAATCAGTTAAAGGGCGCAACCCACTCTAGTAGCAGTACGGCTTAATGTCATTGCACCATTACACTGCCATGCGCATATTAATTTATGTATATATTTTAAGCATATTCCCAATAAGAAGAGCCGTGATTGTGAGCGTCGTTCCTTGTCGCTAGTCCTTGTTCGGTTCTCCCTAGCTGGCTCACCGAGATGAACGCTAACCAACAATACGTTGGTTCCCAGCTGAGCTACTTGGCTCAGCTGAGGAAGGAGTGTTATACCCTGGTGGGTGGCTTCGATGTCTAAACACCCTTTCTGCACCCATACTTTCTCTGAAAATTTAGAAAATGGGTGCATTCCAAAATGAGTGAACCCTTTCATCGAATTCAGGGTGCTTGAAGGGAGTTTGTGGAAGAGATACATTTTGCAGAATTTAAGGGTACTCGAGCTCTTCAACATTTTAGGCAATTAAAAAGTCATAAGTGCATGTATTTTCCAGTTCTTCGCGCCGATTTGTTCTTCGAGCCCGTCATATGGTCATAGTAGGCTATGAATGGCAACCTGCTACTTCATATGCATGGTGTATCCGGTCGTGAAATAGCAACACATCGCTTTTCTGTTTCTTTTATTGCCTACCCTACTTTCCGGCTCTTTACCAGTGGCTTTATTTATGCTGTTTCAGCTTGGTATTGTTTTATAGATCAGCTGCCTGAAATCAGCAAGTTACAGTGCGTCAGGCAATCACACTCCTTAGCGGCATATCATTTCTGCTGCAGCATTGCGACCGGCACATACGTGGAGTAAATGCTGCGCTGTTTCGTGCAGCATCGGGTTAGGATAAACATTCGCAGGTGTGCGCGGAGCAATCTTGTACCGTTAAATTGTGCATTTATTACAGAATTTATTGTGCAAGTGGCATTTCCCATCGTAAAGTGCAAAGATGCCATTTACGTTGTCCTCTTTTCTCCATCCCGCTTTTCCCATCGTATACGAACAGCTACGTTCGCCTAAATTGCTTTACCTTGGAGCTGATTTATAGATAAACTGTACCACTGAAATGCGTGTCGTCAGCCCATTGCAGCAGCTAGAGGCGCTGCTGCACTCTTAAAATGCTGTATTATTCTCCGTAGTTATGTCGGTGGTGTGGACATAGAAGTAATATTTCCGTCGAGCCATCTGTAGATGGCTAGACGGAAGGGGTATGATACCTTAATTGCCTTTATATAAGAGGGCGAATGAGAAAGTCTCTGCCCCTACTCTTTCTTTTTTGCCAAATTACGGGTGTAAATGCGAAGTCAACATATACATTTCCAGCGGTGGATCTTTCTTAGACCAGCGCGGCCATATCTGCCGGTAGCTTTCCGGCCCGGCGCTGCTGTCAGTTGGCGGTCGTACTTCCCAGGTCCAAGGCGTACGAACAACGAAGTGTGATTCGTTTTCTACAGAGCAAGGGACGAACGCCCATGGAAATGCACAGGGAAATTCAGCCCACCTATGAAGAAAGGTGTCTCGCTTTGAGAAGTGTGATGTGGTGATGTTGCGAGTTCATAAAAGGCCGCGAAGACGTGGATGCCAATGAGCGTTTGGGGAGGCCACGTGCGTCGCTGTCTGACGGCAGGGGCATCTCAAATCTGGTGCTGTGATGGGACAACAGTCTGCAGCGGTGTGGGAAACATGCGGGAAAATATTGTGATGTATGTAGTTGTGCGTATATTTGTAATTACCTGTATGTACCTTATTTTGGCTGATAAAGTATAGTGGCAAGGACTTTCTTATTCGCCCTCGTATATGTGTTGTGCTTCTCTGTGCCGTACACCTACTGATCAACGTTAATCTCTGGGCAAGTATCATACATCGCCTTGGTCTTGGTGAAGGCGACACAGTTTAAAGCTGTGCAGGCGACGAGGTTGTGCTCATGTCATCCGCTACTTCGGCTACCTCGCTAACTCAAACAAGCTTCGCGTAATTTGGATTCCTGCATTGCGTTGTATCCGCGTGTTTATTTTCCTTTTTTTCCCGTCATTCCTCATAAACACCCTCTGAGTGTCAATAAGAATTCATTAGGTAGTTACTCAGTGGCTATGGTGTTAGGCTGCTGAGCACGAGGTCGCGGGATCGAATCCCGGCCACGGCGGCCGCATTTCGATGGGAGCGAAATGCGAAAACACCCGTGTGCTTATATTTAGGTGCACGTTAAAGAACCCCAGGTGGTCAAAATTTCCGGAGTCCTCCACTACGGCGTGCCTCATAATCAGAAAGTGGTTTTGGCACGTAAAACCCCAAATATTATTATTATCATTAGGTAGTTAAGCAATGTGTCTTCTTTTGCCTTCTGCGTTGTCATAAAAGGTGCCCTTGATTAACTGCAAAGCGTACCAATTGGCTCTATACTATCCTTCCTGCGGCGTTACTCCTACGTCAACCGAATACAGCCGATAACGGATAAGCTTATCTTCATCGCTCCATCTAGCCATTCGCCAGACTCGACTAAGTTTTTCGTTTTCCCTTGGCACCCGTTCTCTTCCCTAGCAGAGCAGCAGTCATCTGTGTTGGGCATTGCGCGAGCCACACAATTATTTTTCTAAAAGAGTAATTACACTTGGTCAACATCTTCAGTGGGCAACCTGGAACATCGATTGTGGAATACGCATACTTTATTTCGTAAAACACGCGCGTTTTGATCATCAGGCCATTTTTCATCCGAGCATCTCGACCAAATTACGCGAAATCATCGATTGTGTATCGTTAGCTCAACAGCTCGGCGTGCACAGATAGCGTGCGATGATGCGCGCCTCGTCCATGCGCATAGGAAACTACAGTTTGTGGCGGTACGCATACGCGCAAGCAAATCCCCCCCCCCCCCCCCCGATTACTACGAGGCGTGCAAGGCTTGAAGGTTGGGCGAGTTGGTAACGTTGCATCTGGAATGTTTTCACATCACACACATATATAAGAAAACGGAAAAAGGCGCTGGCAGATTGAAGCCTGTCATACCGCCTGTTTCTTTTCCTATGTATGTGTGCGCTGCGAGCACATTCAGGATGTTACGAGGCACTTCCTGAGCTTCCGCTGCTTGTTCCGGGCTAGCACATTTCCAGCGTGCCTCCGCTGCCCGCCAGCAGATGCGCTACCCACGGTTCCTTCCGGCACGCCTGGGCTCCCTAAACGAGCCGAGTGCTTGATTAGCCGGCGATAGATTCGCACGAGGACGCCTTCTATCATGGGCGTCGCTGTTAGTCAAGTTAATATTGGTGTATTTCTGCAGTTTAGGTGATGACCTTTATGCTGTTACACTTAGGTTCAATTTGTAAGCGGAATATGTTTGTATGATCAACTTACGTAAATGGAACGGCGTTTCAGATAAAATTGCAAAATATATGAAGGGGCATTAGACGTTTATGCGGGACATCGTCCCACATTCGTTACAGGCATATGTGTGTGAAATAATGTTCCACATAAAAAGTTGAACGAGAAGAAGGGAAACAGAGGGGCTCGATTTTTTTAATAGTGACCATATAAAATCAACAAACAATGAAGCCAAGGAAAAGCATAACTGTAGTTATTTGCGGTTGAAAATGAAATGTGGAGATTAATGAAGAAAAGTGAAAACGAAAGTGGGCGAAAACATAACTTGTCGATGATGGGAGACGAGCCCACAACTTCCGCATTACGCGTGCTTTGCACTACCAATTGTGGACGACAAGCCATCGATACGTCTACTATCTTGGAGTAAACTTCTACTATCTCGGAATACTATCTTGGGCATTTATGTGTACTATATTTAGCCCTGCGAGTAAACCTAGCCTTGGATTACTGCGCACCTCAGGGTCATGGCGGGCGCATGTGGAACGTCCTTTTTTGCCCGATGCCGTCGCCGTACCACAATCGGTAGTGCAACGCATACGTAATGCCAAGGTTGTGCCTTCGCCTTCCACCGACGACAAATTAACTTTTAGCAAACTTTAATTTTCCATTTTCTTCATTATTTTCTACAATTTCATTTCAACTACACCTAATTCCGGACTATGTTTTTCCTTGCATTTACTGCCTGTTACCTTAATATGACTGAATAAAAATCCCACCTTGTGAAACATTCTTCGGGATAGCAATGGAACACAGTCGGATATAATAATTTTTATGCGTACTTTCTAAGAGGAAGCTTTAGCTCGGGCCCAACTCCGACGCGGTCTATTCAAATACATGTATAATGCAAAAGCGTTTTTCTGAGATGATTCCTGGACCGATTTTAATGAACTTTATTGCATTTGAGAGAGAAAGTTAAATTCTAGTGACTATTGGAAGCAGAATTTCGATTTAGAGCCTTAATTTTGTTTAAAAGAGTACAAAAATTTGAAAGTTTGGAGAAAAAATAGAAGCACGAAGTTTGTAAATTAATAGCTATGCAACAAGAAAAGATATCGCGGTTCTGTAAACGGCATCCATTAGATCATTGAAAGCGGACAAATTGGATGTCATTTTATATCTTGCGTGAATTTGTTACGTTGTGTACAAGGATTCTGCAGAAGCTGTGTTTGCATATCACTAAATTTTCTTTAGATTCATGTGTAACCTATCAATTTCGTCCGCTTCAGATGTGCTATTAGATGCAATTCACAGAACTGTGATATCATCTGTCACTGCTGAATTACAGAGTTGTAAACTGATAATTTCGTAAATTGATAATTATAGTCTGCACGGCTGCTGCGCCATAAAAATCCCAATTAAAAAAAAAATCCCAATTCATCATCATGATAATTTCGTTTCCTGAATATTTAAGATTTTTGCCATCTTTTAATAAAAATGGACGACTTAAATCGGAAATTCGAAACCAGCGGTCATGAGATTTTAAGTTTTTCTTTCACATGCAACAAACCTCGCAAAGCTTTGTGCAGTGGTTGCCGAGAAAAACGAATTCTCCTTTTACATGTATCTAGATAGGAGCACCCAAGCAAAAGCTTCATCTTAAAAAGTTTTTTAAAAAATTGCAATACATAACACGCCATTCGAGTTTGTGGGGAACTCCATTCAATTTTGTTAAGGTGAAAACATTTGCAAGAATTTTCCACATTATTGGAACCTAAGTAGGACGAACTTAGAATCCTTTATCAAATTACGAAAATCCGAGAAGACGTACTACTTTTCGCTCGCCGAGATTCATTAAGCTATACCTAGGCCTGCGTCCCCAAAAGGTTTTGCGCTATCAACAAATCAGACGCTTCGGAGAACCGAATTCAAGTAACGTAATGAAGTTGCATTGTCACGAACGATGAATGCAGCCACTGCGACAAAGGACAGTCTCTGGACCGTTAAACTCAGGAAGCTAGTTGAGATGGAGAGAAGCACCGCTATTTGCATATTTACTGGAGTGCGTCAGACACCGGCGGGTTCGCTTCAAAGGGAGTGCCGGGTTTTTATGCAGAATGGTACAGTGATATCAACCACAATGCAGCCGAGCTTTTAAACTTATGAGCTTCGCGACCGAACTTCTTTCAGACTAATTACTTTGTGCACCCTGAGGAACTATATTTTTCAGTGTCAAGCCCCTGCTAACGAGACAAGAAAATGCGGTAAGTGTTGCTTCTCGATTTCAGAGCCCATATGTTAAGGAAACGCCCGTGTGCGGTGGCATGGACATTCTGAAAGCATAAAAGGATAAAGAGGCTGATTATCAGAACGTCAACAAAAGCAATCCGAAATATAGAATGTCTTTTCGAGGGTTTCTTGAGTGTTCACTATCTTTCTTTGTAATCCGTAAGCGTCGTCTTTGTGGGACTGGGCGACATCTCAAGGTAAACCCAGTGGCTCTCTTCCATGAACGGATCAATCCAGTATCCAAGGTATATCCATGAGGGATCCAACATTTTATCGAAGATAAAAGCAAGATTTGGGCATAGTAAGAACATGACGACAACATGTCACTAATTAGGACATAATCGCAAATACCATGCATTGTTTCTGAAACGCCTTTACCACGCTATTTCACGTTTGCTTTTGCCGAGAAAACACGCATATTGCAACAGAGGTATATTAGGTAAAACAGAGGTGAAAAAAAAAGAAACCTGTGCTATTTAGTTCTGATGTACATGTTCGAGAACGCCCCGAAACGACACAAAGAAGTAACGTCTTTGGCAATATTGCAGCAACGCCGATTGGATTTATCTCTCTCTTTATCCACATTCGATTTAATGAGAGGGAGATAGATGTAACCGAGAGATAGGGAGGGAGGTTAACTAGAGTTAAATCCTCCGGTTTGCTATCCTGCACTAGCGGAAGAAAATGGGGAAGTAAAGACAGAAAGAAGAGCGGGGACAAAAAGAAAGGGATAAGAAAAAAAAGCGAAATTGTGTGCGCTTACCACGCAATCCAAAAAGAAGTTCTCCCTCTTTTCTCGAATTGAGAGAATTTCATAAGTTATTTCCATTTTCCGTTTTCTAAGCGACACAGTTATTCCTCGTACTCTCAGCGGTGAACGCGAACGTTCAGATGTCGGGTATCTTCTCTAGAAAAATGACTTCTCTATTATTGCTTTCTTTTTTCACTAGTTCAGAGAATCTCAGCAGATCTTGTAACCTTCTTTTACATATGTTACAAGCATATGTCATTGTTGAATCTGTAATTTATGATCCCCTAGAAGCTGATTGATGCAATTTCTTTTCTCGACTGTTTACGTTTCCTTTTCCTTCAAAGACGCCTTCCGCGACTTTGATTCTGTGAAGTGTAGTTTCCTACCGAGAAAAAACGCGTCGTATTCGAACCCCCACCACCAGGCTGCGATCTCATTTTATACTCCGTCTGCGTTCGACGCGTGCACGCGGCCCTCAGGACGTCTCTCATTTTTATTTTTATTTTTTTGAATTTTGGCTCCACTTGTTGCCAGTTTCATTTGATATGCGCGAGAATACGAACCGCGTCCTGATGCAAAAAAACTGTTCGCTTTTCACATCAACTTCAAGCGATTCTGGCAGGCATGTCACACGTCTTCTTATACCATCGAATTTTTCTCTACTTCACTTTTCTATATTTGTTTGCACTTCTTTAACTGTTCTTCTAATGATTCAAGCTTCGCGAGTAAAAATCCGCACGCGCTTTGAATCCGTACGACGAGACATTTGCTCTGCCAGTGTCTGCATAAATTACGCGAGTGGAAAGCGAGAAATGCGACAGCCCGTATTTTACGGTGGCTTCTGTTGACGGCACTTCGGTCGCCTTTTCGTACATGTGTCTACTGCGGGTGTACGACCATATTGTTCTCGTCGTCATTTCTTGTTGCAGGGACAAGTCGACGGAAGAGATCATTCTTTACGGGCACAGGTCCCCAAAAAAGGCTTTCGCCCTCTGGAACAGCCTCTATCAACCCAGTAACGAAGACAAAGTAAGTCGTAAAAACCTGCAAATGTATACGACCTTCAAGCTGGCGCCAGTTTTTCTAGACAGTTGAACCTTTGTTCATAAATTTTAGTGCGGAATGCACGAGAAAGCTGCATAGTCGAGCTCGTCGCACATGAGCCTTCTTTCTTGCCTGTGAACCCATGAAGGCCATGTTCTCGTATAGTCTAATATACGCTGAATACAATACGCTGCTTTTCATTCAAGATTCGGCTGCCAGATTCGCCTGACCAAGGTCACGAACACATTATTGCTACGGTGCCGATAAAGCAGTTTAAGACCACTTTGACTCTGTTTGCAAACCGTGATTTTGGGAAGAGACAGATAGCAAAGCACGAGACCTGAACAACCGCTTCGTGCCGTCCTTTCTTCAAGCCTCGTGTTTTCCTTGGGGTAACTTCCCAAAATAATAAATCACCAATTGGCCTGCAGCCACACTCTGCTATGTTACAAACCACGTTACAAAGACAAGTCCCATACAATATGTTATACCTGGACGGCTTGCGGTTTTGTCCAGTGACACAGCTCGCAAAATCAAGCTCGCTGGAGAGACAAGGACCATCAGCAGTTGTGCGCCAAAACAGAAGCCCGCCGTTTTCCAGCACGTTTTTTTTTTCAGCAGGTACCCACAATGTTACAAACCATTATTATTATTATTATTATTATTATCATCATCATCATCAGCAGCAGCAGCAGCAGCAGCAGCCTGTTTACACCCACTACAGGGCAAAGGCCTCTAACATACTTCTCCAACTACCCCGGCCATGTACTAAATGTGGCCATATTGTCCCTGCAAACTTCTTAATCTCATCCGCCCACCTAGCTTTCTGTCGCCCCCTGCTACGCTTCCCTTCCCTTGGAATCCAGTCCGTAACCCTTAACGACCATCGGTTATCTACCCTCCTCATTACATGTCCTGCCCATGCCCATTTCCTTTTCTTTATTTCAACTAAGATGTCATTAACTCGCGTTTGTTCCCTCACTCAATCTGCTCTCTTCTTATTCCCTTAACGTTACACCCATCATTCTTCTTTCCATAGCTCGTTGCGTCGTCCTCAGTTTAAGTAGAACCCTTTTCGTAAGCCTCCAGGTTTCTGCCCCATACGTGAGTACTGGTAGCACACAGCGGTTATACACTTTTCTCTTGAGGGATAATGGCAACCTGGGGTTCATGATCTGAGAATGCCTGCCAAACGCACCCCAATCCATTCTTATTCTTCTGATTATTTCAGTCTCATAATCCGGATCCACGGTCAATACCTGCCCTAAGTAAATGTATTCCCTTACCACTTCCAGTGCCTCGCTACCTATCGTAAACTGCTGTTCTCTTCCGAGACTGTTAAACATTACCTTAGTTTTCTGCAGATTAAATTATAGACCCACCCTTCTGCTTTGCCTCTCCAAGTCAGTGAGCATGCATTGCAATTGGTCCCCTGAGTTACTAAGCAAGGCAATATCATCAGCGAATCGCAAGTTACTAGGGTATTCTCCATTAACTCTTATCCCCAATTCTTCACTATCCAGGTCTCGGAATACCTCCTGTAAACACGCTGTGGATAGCATTGGAGAGAACGTATCTCCCTGCCTGACGCCTTTATTTTTGGGGATTTTGTTGCTTCTTTAATGAAGGACTATGGCTGTGGAGCCGCTGCAGATATTTTTCAGTATTTTTAAATATGGCTCGTCTACACCCTAATTCCGTAATGCCTCCATGACTGCTGAGGTTTCGACTGAATCAGACGCTTTCTCGTAATCAATGAAAGCTATACATAAGGGTTGGTTATATTCCGCATATTTCTCTATCACCTGATTGATAGTGTGAATGTGGTCTATTGTTGACTAGCCTTTACGGAATCCTGCCTAGTCCTTTGGTTGACAGAAGCCTAAGGGGTTCCGATTCTATTTGCGATTACCTTAGTAATTATGTTGTAGGCAACGGACAGTAACCTGATCAGTCTATAACTTTTCGTGTCTTTGGCGTCCCCTTTCGTATGGATTAGGATTATGTTAGCGTTCCTCCAAGATTCCGGTACGCTCGAGGTCATGAGGCATTGCATATACAGGGTGGCCAGTTTTTCTAGAACAATCTGCCCAGCATCCTTCAACCAATCTGCTCTTACCTGATCCTCGCCAGCTGCCTTCCCCCTTTGCATAGCTCCTAAGGCTTTCTTTACTTGTTCCGGCGTTACTTGTAAAATTTCAAATTCCTCGACTATTCTCTCTTCCATGATCGTCGTGAGTGCCACTGGTACTGTACAAATCTCTATAGAACTCCTCAGCCACTTGAACTACCTCATCCATATTAGTAATGGTATGGCCGGCTTTGTCTCTTGACGCATACATCTAATTCTTGTCTATTCCTAGTTTCTTCTTCACTGCTTTTAGGCTTTCTACGTTCCTGAGAGCATGTTCAATTCTATCCATGTTTTACTTCCTTATGTCTGCTGTCTTGCGCTTGTTGATTAACTTGGAAAGTTCTGCCAGTTTATTCTAGATGTAGGGCTAGAGGCTTTCATACACTGGCGTTTCTTGATCAGATCTTTCGTCGATCGGATTTTCGCTGAAAGCTTCGCGTCCCGTTTGGAAAGTTATTACATCTCGATGCTGCCTGAGCAGACTTACCTCGCCAAGTGATTTGTTTTTTTCACAATGTAGTCCCTCTTTGCATGTGAATTTCATACACAACTGAATTCTTGCTTATTATGCTTAGACCGCAGAAGACTAAACGCATCCTTGCCGCCAGCGCCCATTTAATGTGGCTGCCGCAGCTCTGCCTTTAAAATATATAATGTGGCATCTGTGTGTAGTGATATTCGAGAAAAAAAACTACTGAAAATTTGGAAAAGCTACAGGTTTTAGCTTTGTACGTTTCCGAGCGGCTCCCTAAGGGAACTTAAAATTGCGAAAACTGCAGTGGGAACAGCAGTTCATCGGCGTATGCAGCAGAATTGAGTCGGCGGTACAGCGCTATAAAATCGCGCTCTTATTGTCCCGTGTATTTGATGGCTTCCTTGACTAGTGTATCTATTTCCATCAATAAATTCGCAATTACTCTTCTCGAGGCGACAGTGGCGGCACTTATTCGGCGATGTCACATGCATTCATCGGCAGAAAGATCATAACGACATGTGCAGACATAGCACCGCGAGCATTTATTTGAGATGGAAGTTTGCGTTAATGGTGCATGCCTATTATTGAGGTACAGAGGCAGTATTACGGCAAGGGTAGAACTTCAAAAAGAAGATTGACATTGCAATACTCAACAAAACCTAGCGGCTAGTGAGCATGAGCTGCACTTTGTGTAAATGGGTTTCATTGGGTTTCTCTGCGGGACGCACCGGGCAAGTATGTTTACCGGGTTGTACCAAGCACTATTAACATCGTGTTCATGTCCACTCCCATAGAAACCAGCGTCTTCCCTGCTGCTGTCTGGCACCAGAAAAAAAAAGAGAAATCGCAACCGCGCACTTCAGCCTGCCTTACTGCAAAGAGTTGTCGTCTGATACTACTCCCGAGCGTACTGTTGGAAGCGTCTGCTAGGTGGCTGTCAGTGGCGCCTCTATAGGCAGTGCACTACGCGTATTCCACTGTCTTCCACGGTGCATACACAGGCAGATACTGAGCAGAACGGACAGTAAGCGTCAATCAAAAGTTATCTGGTTGTTTCGTTGGGCCCTGACAAACGCCGACGGTATTCCTTCGGTCCCTTTCTACAGCGAAGCTGTTAAAGGCTACTTCCCCCAGGATCGTTTCCCCCAGGATCCCAGCTTCCCCCAGGATCGTTTAGAACAAAATTATCATCATCACCATTGGCTCACGCGTCGTCGTCTTCTTCCACAGATGGCTCGTTGGCGCCCCTCGGCGCTACCGGGCGAACATGCTCGGGCCATTGCTCCCGAGGTCGTCGTCACATTCCAGGGCGTCACATTGCATTGCGTGGTTTCAAATTCTGCCTGTGCCTTTGTCTCAGTATTCTATGCGCCCTCATGTCCGATAAGTGCGGTGCTAGTGGCTGCTACTGGTGCTATTGATGCTCGTACCATTGATTGATGCTATTGATGCTCGTCTTTTACAAGCGTACGTATACACGCGCAAGCTCAAGTGGACATTAGCACGTGATCCCACATGCAGTGTAAACACGCCTATATTTCTACAGATTGTCGGCACTATTCACCAAATAAATCTTTCCAGAAACGCAATGCAGTCATACTCAATCAAAGTCGATATACAGGCCAGGGGACATGCGAAAGCCACAGCTATAATCAGCACCGATGAAATGTATCGCATAGTGCCGTTGTGGGCGTCACACCAACGATGTGCTGAGAACGCTACGTGGCAGCGGACACGAGAGTCACTTCTTCGCGTTGAGCAACCATACTAGAGGGTGCAGTTGTGCATGGGCGCTTGCAATTTTGCCAGATATTTGCTGTTAGTAGACACACACCTAGAACATACCGTGTCAGTTGGAAGCGAATATCACAGTGCCGTCAAGGGATATTGGAATTTAGAAACATAGTGTTTCGGTGATGCTGTAGTTTTCGAACAGATTTCTCCTTTCTGAGTAAGTTTGCATAAATAATCACTGAGAAGACTTTTCTGCTGCCGATGCGCACACCCGTAATTGCGAAATGGATAACTATTCGTGGACTTCAAGTCGTTACGACGTGGCCATTAGGGTTATAACCCCTATATGCACGTGGTATACTCGGCTCTTTCGACTTCGACCCTCATCTGGACTCTCTCGACTCGAGACAGCAGTACTTTGCCGACTGTGGCTTGGTGTCGCTTACACAAGATCTTTCGTCTTCCGAGTCGGTATGGACGAGAGCGCGGCTTACAGTCACTGCGGCGACGAGGAGGCTACATAACATGTACTTTGCCACTGTCCTCGATACAGCGCTCACCGGCTGTCACTAGCGACCGCGTTGGCACGCCTTGACGACAGACCACTTTCAGAACAGTCAGTGTTGGAATGCGGACATGAACTGTCGTCGTACCGGAAGTCGGTCAAGGATTCGCTGACATTTTTACGTGGCAGTGACCTATTAAAAAGACTATAATGATTCCATCCCGTCCCTTTTCATTTTTACGCTTTTATTTTTGTCACCGCTCTTCTTTCCGTCTTTACTTCCTCTTTCCCTTACCCTAGTGCAGGATAGCAAATCGGAGGTTTTAACTCTGCTTAACGTCCCTGCCTTTCTCTCATTTGCATCTCTCTCGGCTCCTGCAAAGTTTTACGGCGCAGCGTCTCGTCTGCGTGCGACGATGGTTTCGAAACCTCCAGCAGCAGATTCCTCATCCGTGATAGTGGGCGAGGTCCGGACACGTGACGTTGCCACATGACTGCGTCAGGTGTGCCTACTGTAAGTTGCATTGCGAACCCGAGAAGATACGACAGCTCAGGACAAGTTCTCTTTACAAGTCCACCTGACAACTAACACTATAATGGGTAATCGTTAAAGCTGCCTCCTACGCTTGAAAACTTTTCCCGTGACTTTAGAGCACTATATACGCAGAACGAATAACTGTGGTCTTTTCCAACTCCCCGTTTTGCTATTGCTGCTCCGCATTGTGGGTCACTGCTTGTTGTACCTTTAAGACGGGTCTGGAAGAAGTCTTATGGTAGACCGCGTGACGCATGCAGTCGCCTTTGCATATTCATAGCTCAGGTGGCTGTTGGTCCTTGCTCGTGAGACAAACCACAAGTCTGGCACCGTATTTAAATTAGGCAAATGCACACATAGTTCCAAATACGCTGACTGCACATTTTAGATCTTTAGCACAGGGAAAGTCTTTAGCGTAAGGTCCACTGGATTAGCGGCGAACGCAAGCATGATCCTTACACTCGGTGGTGCGTGTGATAGGCGCTTTCAGTTCTCCCAGTCATTCAGCGAACGCGCTGCGCACTGTAAGTAGCCCACGTGGTTCGTAGCCATTCTTTTCGTAGAAGCAGAACGTGTTCTGCATGCAAATTTCTGTCCCGCCGCCTCTTTATTAGGTCTACGTACATGTTGTGCGCTATATCCACTGGTGGCGCCCCACAGACGCGGGTACGTGGGTGGAATTCCCAAGTGGACGTCAGGGCGTGGGCTCTTTTGGAGCTTCACTAGTCAGTCCTAAATTGGACGCTAATAAATGCTGTGGCGAAGCACCTCGTGATGTTCTTAATTATTGATCATGTAGACGTTTCACAATTTTTTACGCCGCTTATTCTTCTGCTGTAAGCAACGACTGTATCGCATGGCACAGCTTACGATGCTTCGTCCATGGAGAGATCGCGGTGCCGCACATCACCTGATGTGTCTCACCGCGATTTAAATGCTCGTCATGCGTCTGAGGTCTGAAGCATGTTTGTTCCTTTTCCGTTTTCAAGTAATTCTATGCCAGCACAGGAAATATTCAGCACAGTGATAACATGCTGCCACTCCTTGCCCCTCCGACTTACAGTAACTGAAGCTGCCGCTAACAAATGCATATTGCCGCTTCGCCATCGTCTACGCGAGATATACAAAACACGAAAGCATGAAACCACATACGCGACTTAGCCCAGGCTGCCATCAACAAAAGAAGCACTCTGACGGAAGCTGCAATGCGCTCGCGTGTCCTGAAACCGGCTGGATCTCATAATTGCTCCGACGTCATCGGCGGGAGCATTTCTCGTCGAACTTCGCCGATCTGAAACAACCAACCGAATGGAGACCGAGCCCTTTTTTCGCCACCTCAACAAGATGACTACGTCTGAAG
This sequence comes from Dermacentor variabilis, assembly GCF_050947875.1. Lineage (NCBI taxonomy): Eukaryota > Metazoa > Arthropoda > Arachnida > Ixodida > Ixodidae > Dermacentor > Dermacentor variabilis. Next base: position 49,691,354 of record NC_134571.1, on the reverse strand, counting down.
AGCTCCGAAACGACCACCCAAGAGAACATTAGGTTTCCTTTTGAGCGGCTCTTGGCAGTTTCTTTTTTTTAACCTGTTACAGCTTCGAGTCTGTTCCGAAAGCAACACTTTGATCCTTCATCAGAGAGAGAAGCGTGCAGATAAAAGAGAGCACAGAGTTTTAAAAAAGAAGTGCCAGAAAAAGAGCTGTATGTGGAGAGCGTAGCGGCCGTGTATAACATCAGCGGACCACTGGGAGGGACCGGCAGCTCAAGAAAATCAATCGACGCCTCCGCCAGGGTAGCCTGTTTCTCACATCTAAAATAAACTGAACGCGAAGAAGGAGGTTCTGTGCTCTTGGATGCGTGGCCAGGTAAAAACGAACAAAAGCGGCGCCGACGTAGCCGACCTCCGTGGCGCGCCGCCCGAGAGAAAAGCGCTGCGTCAGTTTAATCTCATGGAGCATGGGCTTCGCGAAGCAGAACATATACACAATTGCGTGCAAGTAATAAAAGTTCGAAGACTTTCCGTTCTTGCGGAAAACGCAACATAGGCGGCCTGTGCGTCGGAATTCGGGATTACAAGTTGTTGGCTGGCATTTTCCTTTGAATTCCCCTTTCGGTCGTCTTCGGGCTATAGCGTCATTCATGCTCCTGAGCAACTGGTCGTAGGTTCAATTAGCGACCACGCTGGTCATGCTCCACGTGGTCAAAATATTTAGAACGACTAGAAGTTGGACAAACTGATCTAAATTATCGTACGAAATGGCAGATGTCCGTAGTGTACGCGATTATGAGTTGGTGTTGCAATGCCTTCAGCATGCGTAGATAAGTTTTGTTATATGGCATCTGAAATAAGTTATGATGCATGAGATAGCGTTGCTCCGTTCCTTTTCTTTCTATTCGTGTCCGTGTGTGCGCCTGTCTTTCCGTACCACGGCCGAAATGCATCCGAAGCACTCCACTGCTGCTTATTTCTGAAGCTAGGCGTTCGAAAAATTAAAAGCTAGAAATCATCATAAGCTTCATCATTATCATCATTCACCGTGAAGTATCGCCTGCCACGCAGGCCAACCATGGGATTCCATAACGGCAGTGTCGTCATCGGTAAGCGTATACGGCTTTGTTTTTGCCACTCGAGGTTGAGGGCACAGGGCGATAAATCTTCGACTTCCGATAGTGATGTAATGAGAATACCAATGGCTCATTATTTTTCACTTGTATTTGCTAAAAGGGTGATTTGCGCTCGTTTGAAAAACAAGGCTTGAATTTCGTTACGTAACAACGCGCTGTGCGTAATAGCGATAAACTTCAGCCTTTGTCGGTAAAGCTTCAGTGTTTCTTTGCAAGGTCGCAGGGTTGTTTGTACTGCTGTGTGATAATTTCTTTGTGCGTGCATTACGAGCTAGCTCATTCAAATCTATCTATCTATCTATCTATCTATCTATCTATCTATCTATCTATCTATCTATCTATCTATCTATCTATCTATCTATCTATCTATCTATCTATCTATCTATCTATCTATCTGTCTGTCTGTCTGTCTGTCTGTCTGTCTGTCTGTCTGTCTGTCTGTCTGTCTGTCTGTCTGTCTGTCTGTCTGTCTGTCTGTCTGTCTGTCTGTCTGCCCGTCCGTCCGTCCTTTCCAGTTTTTTACAGTGAAGCTGTATACGGCTAGCCGATTCGTTCGTCCGTCTGCCGTCTGAACTCCGAAAACTCCTCCGGCGCAACACCATACGCATGCGCGAAGAAAAAATAAGGGAAAGATAGCCGGGCGATTGACTGCGTCAGTAGTGACAGTGACAGTAGTCGCAGCCGAGCGCGTGCGCAGTAGTTTCTCTCCTGCTCCGAAATTTGTGTCACACGTGTCGTACGTACTACTGAGGAACAGGCAGCTTTCGATCAGCAACGCCGCGAGTAGAATCTGGAACGAGCTCGTCCACGCCGTGCCGATGCTGCAGCCAAGGCACAATAACAGGCTCGACCGAGTGCAAGCAGCAACTGCGTACCGAGGATCCGGCAGCCTACCAAGCCGTCGTTTAAAGGGAAGCTGAAGAGTTTGTCGAATTCAATAGGACGCTCGTATACGAATGCCGGAACCTTATAAACCACACAGGTAAAATTTGGGTGGGATCTTTCACTTAGGAGCGACGTAATCGCTGGTTAAAATTGCACTGTCGCTCCACTCCCCGTCTAGCGCCGTGCGCTGCTGCTGACGCTGGCGATGCGAGCGGAGACCGGAAACCACGGCGTAGTGACGTCAGCACTGGTGTTCCGTTCCTTCGCAGTCTTCGCGACCGTGCCTGACCGCGCTTGTTTCTGCCGGCGTGCCATCATAATCTGCTTCCTTCGACCCTGCATTCCTTTGTTTGTGAGTATGTAGAGTGGTAGTTGACTTGCGCAGAATCAATTGAAGTGGTGGGCCGATCATGCCGGCGTTCTGCGCAGCCTATGGTTGCACGAACACCAGCGACCACTACGATGTTCCATTGCTTCCCGCAAGACAAGAAGCTTGCAGCTAAGTTGGAGGCTGCTGGGAATCGAAATAATTTTAAGCGCTCAAAAACAACAGTACTATGCTCTAACCACTTCCGTGACGACGATTACTACCAGAGTTTATCAATAATGCTTGAATGAGAGAGATTACGACTGGCTGCTAGCAGGCTTTCTAAACGCAGCGCGAAAAGTTCGGGGCAACGAACGCACAACGGTGGGAAGGGTGCGGTCGGACGGATGGTAGCTGGTCTTGGAAGACCTTATGAACACACGAACTCGTCGAAACCTGGATTTTGATTTACTTCTAGCTGCTGCCTGTTAGCACGCTGAACGGAACGTACATGTTTATATCCCACCCTTTGCACAGGTTTCGTCGCAAACCGCCGTTAATTTTCTATCGGACGAGTGTTGTGAAACAGCCTGCATGCAGCTACCATAACGCAGTGCAAGTGTAAAGTTTGCATGTGTTTGAAAGCCGGCGTACGCCTGGACGCTGCGCTTCCCTCACGCACAGAGAGAAAACGGCTGTCCCTTGTAGCCGGCGGAATTCGCCGTGCCTTTACGGTTCCGGTTACGAGTAGCGTGCGGATGGCGCTCTGATGAAGGTCACTACATGTGCTACAAGAGCCGGGAAACTTTTCCCGCATGTAAACCGGCTGTGTAGATTGCCGACACCTTTGCGGCAGCGCACAAATGCCGAAGATCGCATCCGCATCCGTGCTTACGTTCCATGAGGAGGCATGCAGGGACATAACAGTACAGTTGTTGCCCAGAAACGAACTCACTGGATCGCGGAATGCAGCTTTGCAAAAAACATACTCCGCAAAGAACATTTCTAACACGAGGACATGCTAACACTTCGCTTTTGTTCGCGTCGAAAGCACTGCTTGTTACTAGCATCTTTTGCTTTCCTGAGAGGCCGGCTACGTACTGTACGTACATGTAGGGAGCAACGCCGAACTCCTCAGAGAAACATAAGCTCTTTAAATTTACCATTACCGTCTCACCAAACCACAGCGCCAAAACACCTTGCACCGTGATTGATGTGTGGCGGCAGCGGTCGCTCCCGACGAGCACCAGTATTTACGTCACGAGGCGCCCGACCAATTACAGGCGGTAACGAGGCGCGCGAGCTGCCCCGAGTCTGCTGCTGCACTTTTCGTCGAAATAAAATCTGTTTGCGCTTTCTTTCGCTCAACTTCGGTGCTATATTCAAATTCGGAGGGTTGAAAACCATTACGTACAGCTCTTCGCTCATTTTTTCTGGAAAACTCTTCAGCTTCCCCTTAATGAACCGTCGGGATTACCACCGTGATGAACACCGGGGCGGCACGTTTCAGCTTCGCTGGTTAACCATCTGTACGGAGTGCTTGGGCGGTGATTTCTTTTTTTCGCGCTCGAGTGGCTCATACCGTGGCAATAACGGTGATGCTGTGACATCCGAGGCAATAAGGAAAGGCATAGCAAAAGCAGGCACGTGACAAAAGTACACAGTTTGCAGTTTTATTCACTTGAATTTCACACAACCTCTTCCTCTGTTTCACCTAAGCAGAAATGAGGCTTATTCCGAAGCGTTTTGTGGCACGTTTACAGTACACGATAAGCTTCTTCATAACAGTCTGTTAACCGTGCTCTCCCAACTCATATTTTACTTTGCAATTGTGTCTCCATCGAGGCACAATTCTTTCGTTTTTCTTTATCGAAGTAACATCTCGCTGTCGAAGCTACCTCCACAAGAGATGTGCAGAAATAAAGGTCTCGGGTTTAGTAATAGGCTAGCTGTTGCGCGCGCAACATTTTGATCGCACATTTCACTGAACGTTTAATTACCACAGCTTCTAAGAGCGCGGGGTTGGTATAGCATTTACATGTGCGCTAAATATCTGCAAAGTAAAGAGTAATTGAAGTAGAGTTCATTATCGGGGACAGGTGGCGAATATTAACGTATTCAGCAAGAGGCTGCTTATGTGACACTCAGAAGGAACGATGCCTGTAGCGGTCAGATCTAACGAGGTATATAGCTGGGAAAAGTTGATATTTAAGAAGGGATGGCTACCCATGCTGGGGGCGAGTAGCGCTCTTTCGAAAAAAATCACTTGTGCGGTAGAAACTGCGAAACATCGCAACGCACAGGCAATAAATACTGGACGCGCAACGATGCGCCGTATTGGCTGAACATTGGCGTATCAGCCTGCCTTGGCTGAATACCGACAGACATTTCTGAGCCTATCGAAATAATTCCGAACCACAGAATGCGAGAGATTAATGATGGGGTAACCATGAACGTGAAAGTATATATTTTTTTGCTTCTTTCACTCGTTTGCTTTGGTTTTTCCTCTTTTATTCATTGTTTTGCTTTGGAACGCGTTGTGCCAAAACTTTTTCTCGCGTTTAGGAACAGCCACACCAAGCCAAACTCGTGAAGTGGGAAAAGCATTTGTTTCTGTAGGTTGAACAGTATGCTGCATTTGCAGCGAACTTCGCACACCTAAGCAGCGAATGTTGTAGTGACACTTTCTTCTTTTTTTTCATTCTTTTCTTTTTCCTTTCTAGTCGACTTAGGAACTTGACTTTAGCTTAACAACATTGCCATACTACCATAAGTTAGTTCCACTCAGTACAAAAGCGGCCCTGCCCCTATGCCGTGATGGCCCCCTATTCCATGCCCAATTCCGTGTCCAATTCCGTATCCAAGGCCTGGCGCTAAGCCGTACGCAATGGGTCTCGCGAGAATCGGTGCCACGGCTTGTGTGGCTCCGTATCCGCCGTATCCGCGATTGATGGTTCCCCCGTAGGCGCCCACGCCTCCGTGTCCGTAGCCTCCGTATCCCTTGCCCTGCTGCGCTTGCGTCCCGTATCCGGCCGCGTGTCCGTAGTTGTTGATGCCTTGGGCGCCCTCGCCGAACGACGAGCGTCCGTGCTTGCCGTAGTTGCCCTGCCCGTAGCCCTTGAAGGCGCCGTACTGCTGGTTACCGTACTGGTTCACCTTGTCCTGCTTGCCGAAGCCTCCCTGGCCCGTGAAACCGCCGAGGTTGCCGTAGTTATGGTTGAAGGCGTCTCGGTTGCCATTCTGGAAACTCTGGTCCACTGCGTACACCTTCTCCTTGGCGAATACCTTTGGTACAGGGTGGGCAGGAGAGAGGCAAATTTAAAGAACGTAGGTTATTTTGCTACGTTGTAGGTACGCTTAATTTTCTATAAATATTTACTGTGCCCCCATGGGGCATTGACAACATGAGAGACGTCGGCTGCTGCTTGTTGGTTAGCGAAATGATAGCAGCAAACAGTGCTTAGCAAACGCTGGTAGGCTCAAACACACATATACAAAAATAATTAGATAGAAGTATGAACGATGTGATTTTGACGCATGGAAGGGTCACCAAAACATTCATAACTCACGAAGTGGCTTACAAAACTCGACACGCGGCGGTATCGAGACACCGCGTGACGTGATATATTTCTCTCTGTGCCGTGTGTATACTAGCAAAAAAGTGACGGGCAAACGTTTGGTACATACGCTGTAGGCCACCCAGGCGGCTCAATAGAAGACAAAACAAAATGCGGCACCGTACCATGGCGTGCACATCATCGTTTAATAAAAGAGTCAATAGAATGTTTAAAGGTGCAGTTCTATGAAGCGTATGACAGCCTGTACTCTTGCGGTCCTGCACATTTAGTCGAATAATGTGTCCAGACGTCTTGCGAACATCCGGTGCGGAAACCTTAACACAAATATAGCCTTAGGGCTCCATCTCATCTCCATCTCCATCTCCATCTACAGCAGGCATATAGTAAGGCATCGGCAAATCAGCAATGGAAATGTCACGTCAATGTCGTAAGCATAACACTAGTGGTTGCCTTGCCTTGCATGCCGTCGAGGTTGGTGATCACATGTCGAGGTGGGCGAAAAATCCACGACGCAACTAGTGCAAGAAATTCACTATGCTGGGACGTGTGAGCGGTGTGTTTCCCAAACGCTACAGCGTGCGCTTACTGTACCGAGCCCTCACAACACTGACAGTTGAAAGGCCAGCGCTCTGAAATGCTCGAACTGCTTCGAATACAACGATGTCTTTTCGAAGGAATGTCTCCTTATCAAAAAAGGAAGCACCATCATGAAGCACATGGTGAGAGAAGTGCTTATGAGCCTTCACGGGGTCGGCATGCATTGTCGGTTGTCATAATTTCGAAGTGTGTTGATACTCCAGTGGGATGCAAGAGTCCTGAGGTTTCGTATTTCATCCTTTCGTCGGTGCGTTTTGCAAATCCGTTTTCTACCTAAGCTATACAGTTCCATTAGACTATCTGGGTGTGAATTTTTTAGCTCTTCAATTTGCGCGGAACATGCAAACGTGGTCATCTACATTCGTGCGGGGCCCGCTTGTATATCTCAGTTGGCGCAGTCTTGTGTCGAGAACCAATTTGTCAAACTCAGATAGTGAGCCGTGAACGGCTGCTTTCATGAAGTTGGAAGACTTCAGCGACCAACAATGGTCTCAACGTGCACGTCTGGATACAGTGGCGCTTCATGATTTTCACCTCTTAGCCAGTATTCCCCAGCGTAGGGTAGCTAACTGCAGCGCGTCGGATTCATCTCCCTTTCTTTTTCCTTTATCACATGTTTCTCTTATCGGCCTTATTAGCTGTAATATATTTTTAATAGGCGCAGTTAGACTATTCTTAGTAGTATACTGAAGGCCTCGTAAAGGCATTTCTTTATATCGCGTATTAAGCTATGTAATGTTTTGCTGTAAATGTGAAAGGTCATGTAGAAAACGTCGATTTTCTTTCACTTCGCGCCTAACTGCTACAGTTAACTTATAAGTGTACAGGTTGTGGACAGGTAAAATTTCAGCCTGCTGAAACAATTCACCCGTGATGGCATCATACGGTAAGTTAAAAGTATTCTGATATATTTCTTTTGCATCAGGTATAGTTTTTGCAAGTTTGCAGAAGTTGTGGAGCCCCATACCAAAAAAGAATAGGTGAGGAGTGTATAAAAAAGTGGTTTGTAAACTAAAATCATTACTTTAAATGCCAACACTATTTCACAGCGATGTGTCATACCCACAACGCGCGATAACTGGATCAGCACACCGTCGGTAATTTCGTTCCAAGGCATATTGCTTGAAAATGTAACTCCCAGAATTTTCATATACTTTACCAGCTCAATTTCAGTATGGCCATACGTAAGCTGCAAATTTTTGTTGATTCGCTTATTTTTTGTTAAAATAATACCGCCTTTGTTTTGCTTGTGTTTATGCTTAAATTGTTAAAACATGACCAGGGTTTTAGTTCCGCAAGAATCTGGTTCATTCTTTTCTGGACTGCTATACTGTCTTCAGCCGAAACAAATATGCTTACATCGTCGGCATATAGGACATATGTAGCGACGGGATAAATGCGAATTAGGCCATTTACGTAAGCTATAAATAGAAGAGGCCCAAGAATGCTTCCCTGCGGTACGCCCTTCGAAATATACTTGAGCTCCGAGCAGTTCCTGTCGATCTGGACTACCTGTTTGCGATGTTTTATAACTTTTTATTAAGTCTAGCGGATGACCACGAATTTGCATAGCATCGTAATTTCTGAAACAACGAAGAATGCTGAATAAGATTGCCTCGTAGCAATATCAAACGCTTTACTAGAGTCTACATGCATACTTAGCACGACCTGTCCGTTTTAAAACTGGGATAGAATTGGGATAGATTCAAACTGGGCTTTTTGCTCCATTAATGTCATTCCTGTAGATCAGTTTGTCCTGAAACCAAACGGAGTATGTGAAATCACATTATGTTTTTTCGAGGAATTGGTACAGTTGACGGTGCATAACTTTTTCTAACCCTTTCGAAAAAACTGGCATGGCATGGGTCGATAGTTTCTACCATCCTTTTTATCATCCTTTTTGAACAAAACATCGACTTTTGCTACCTGCATTCTTGATTAAATATTCATGATTAAATATATCAGTAATATAAGGGAGGAGAATATCCAGGGTATATTTAAGGGGACTAATCTGCATGCCATCAACTTCCATGCCATCAACATGCCATCATCAGCATCAGCATGCCATCGACAACGAAAGGAAATGTCCTCAAGTTGCAAAAAAACGGAGTAGACATCCTATTCCACTACAGGCTCAATAAACATGGAAAATAAATTTGGATCAAGAAGAAATTGAGTAAGCTTACTAGACGTCACGTCATCTATAAGATTCACCAAGTAGTCAATAAATATATTTTCAATTCCGACTCTCGATATTTTGTTCCCTTTGATTGTAAGATTTTGCACACTTTGCCGTGATGTATTCCGGTTTAAAAATAAATTCAGTTTTTTCCACAGGACGTCACTCTTATCTGCGCTGGATTCTATTTCTGTGTCTATATAGTGCGATTTGCATCTTCCTTCAATAACGTAACACTTCGTACGTAACACCGCCCCGAACGGCGGGTTGTGCGATTCAAACAGAAAGACTGATGAGAGATCAATGTGGGTGCGTAATCCTTATCTTTGCCCCATGTTTCAGTAAGCAATATGACATATATGAAAATATGAAAGAAAAAAGAGAATTCGGAGATAAAAAATTAAAGATTGACTTGTTGATCCCAAAGGGAATGAACGTTCAAGTGTAAACATTTCAATTATTTTTTTATGATCAGTGGCACCGATAACAGTTAGTTAGAAATACGTGATTTTTTGGCCCAGCCATCTTAGAGTGGCAAGGGCTTACAGTTGACCGAAACGAGATTATACGGGAAAGTCATGTGCGTCTCGGACAACAATAGCACGCTCGCCGTTTGCCCTGCGCACAAAAACCTTACCGTTCCTGTGTCATTGATACCGACAGCCATTTTCTCTCGCTCATTCTTTAGCGACGTGAAGGAACTGCCTGTTGTGAATAGTGAGGTTCTCTAGCACAGTCGCACGACAACCTTTCTCCTTCAATTTTTGCCGGTTTTCCAGCCACTGGTCCCTCACCACCTGCCTCGTGTATTTCCCAATTATGCTTGGAATTTTCATTGGTCACGCTGGCAACCGGTGGATAGCAGCAACTTCTAATTCTGAGAGTATCGGCACACTCATCACATCAGCAAAGTCGTTAACTTTTCGTAGCAGATTCTCACTTTCAGTTACCTGAATTCCATGTAATTCTGAATTTTGCTTTCTGTTTTGCCACTAAAGGTATTTAGTTCCGTCTGCAGTATTTTCTTCTCATCAGAATTTATTTTACATTGCACCTCAGTGACGTCCATTCGTTTCGGAATGCCCTTATAGTCTCTTTTTACTGGCTTTGCAGCACTACAATTTCTACATTTCCACAATTCAATGAAAGCCCTAGTTCATTTCCCCTAAGCTTTTATCGTCAGCTTTTTCAGCAGGCTTTAGAACTTTAAATTTAGCCTATCGGTTCCCCTTGTTCTGGTTCTTTGGTACCACGATTTATTAACTACTGATGTGCGCGCCATCTGAAAAATGCAAACCATGCAGGAATATGTTGCTCGCTCCGAATCTAATTTAGGTACACCTTTCCATGCGCTTAAGATTACCCAAGTCTAGCGAAGTACAATGCTCTGCTAGACTCTGTCGATACACAAGATTAAAGATCGCGCCATGCTTCGCGTTCGTCTGAATCTTCTGTGTTCTTCGAAAGAGCACTCTAGCAGGTGAAGTAATCACCTCATTAACTATTCGGGGCTGTAAGTTGTTATGTCTTTGTGCATACTCTTCACGTGGCAGCTTAGCTTTGGCCATCTTAAACACATCCTTGATTCAGGCATCTAAACGAAAACTCGATTACTTCTTCGTTCTCGGGCGCATCAAAGATACCGCCCACGTGACACGAAAGAAAGCGAAAGGGAAAGCAGCCGAACACTAAAAAAATCCTCTCCCGTTACTCGGGCTCATGAAAAATAGTGTCGTTAGCGAGATCGATTTATCGATCGGCCAGCACCTTAAGAATCAAGACCTGTGGCTGCTTTGATTCAGATGCGAAAAGGAAGTGGGACGTGGTTCCTTCTTCGCAACATCATTTGTTTCTTAATTTCGTTTATGCTCTTAGAAACGGGAAACGAGTTGGGAGGAAAAGAGATGGGAGAGAGTCGAGCGCAGCTGCCCATTATTGAGCTTTATTCTTTTTTTTTCTTTTTTCCCCCGGTTAAACTCGATCAGCTGTAACGAGTTTCCGTACTATTTTAAGTTCCGATACTTTACCAACATCAGTAGCGCACGCTGTGCGAGCATACTCCTACGTCATACTGACGCTTTAAAACGCATAAGCGTCCTTCTTTCTGCTTTCTCCGTCATTGTCTATTTGCGTTTTCTTATTATTATTCTTATTTTCTAGTGGCGTTGGCAGTCTAGTGCAACTGCTCGGCGATAACATCACTGTGTGATAACATTCGTGAAACATGGTCACCCGATAAAGATAAACAGGTACACGCGTCAATCACGTCAGCTCACCCGTCAGGCGCCAGTCTGGCGCTGCGGCGACTATTCGCACGCATGTGCCTTGCAAAACAAGCGAACAATATAATGACACAAATAGAAGGCACGCAGGACGACGCTGGACCTATACAAACTAAATAATTTAGCAAGTTTCATCACTCGACGCATTTGCTGCCCTCAACGGTGTTTCCATTCGCTTAGCATTCCCTCTCTCATTATGCCGGATCACCAGTTAAGCCACCTGCAGGTGTACCTGTTATTTATTACCTGCACGAGTTAATCAGAGCAGGCCGATTCCACTTCTTCTTAATAGCAAAACCAGAATAGCTGTCATCAGCGTTTAGTTCCTGATCCGTACGGCCGTCTTCCCTTTGAAGTTACGCGCATCATTTCATGATCAATTCTTTCTAGGGGCATGGCCACATCCGTCACTGGCGTAGTAAACTGTTCGTATGCTGCTCCAGTTTTTAATGTTCCCTCGCTTGAGTGATCGTTTATAGAGCCATCTTATGCGTTCGCCAGCCCCCACGTAGACCTCACTTTCTACGTACTTCTTCTCTATATGTTTCCTTTTCCTGTACACACACTGTAAGGTAGCAAACGGCACGCTTGACTGGTTAACACATCTGCCTTTCCTATTCTTTCTCTCTTTCTTTCTTTCTTTCTTTCTTTCTTTCTTTCTTTCTTTCTTTCTTTCTTTCTTTCTTTCTTTCTTTCTTTCTCTTCCTCTCTATCAATTAAGCGGTAATCGAGTTGTTGGACTTTTACGAAATCAAAAATTCTCATCAGCCTGAGAGCTACTGCAACTTCCAGAGGAAACCCGCCGCGTTTCTCAGGACGAACATTCTGTAATAGAAAAGAATTCCTATACCAAGAGCAACACGACCAACAAGTTTCCAAGGCCTACAGCTTTCCCATCTGAGCTAGCCTGGGTGTTTGCAGATGGCAGTGCCAGGCGCCACAGTTCCCTCGCTCGTTGCTAGGATTTTCAGCGTTTTTCTAAGGTTCAGCTCTATCCTTGCATCTGGTCAAATTTCTCGCTGCTTGCCTTGTTGTGCCCGGCGTTGAATTGGTCCCTCGTGGCTCCCTTCCCGCCAAACTGCTTGTTGACGCCGCCTTGGTGGTTGAAGCCCGTAGCTCCGGAGACACCGTGTAGGCCGTGGGTGGCCAAGTTGTTGATACCGCCCTGGCCCAGACCCTGGTTCCCGTACGCCGAGATGACGCCGTCACCGTACGAACCCTTGCCGAAGCCGCCACCGGCCAGCGCCTGCGTATGTCGCGCGAATGTTGACGCTTTCTGAAATCAGTTTAAAAGCTTTCTCTTTTCCACATTTTTTTTCTTTTCTGTTGGCTGTCCTGTGAACTTGGAACACGCATTAGAACATGTTGCTGGAAATGGGACTGCAACGCCGATCTAATAAAGTATCAAGTAACCAGCCTTGCAAGAGACAAGAGATCAGTGTGAAAGTCAATGGCTTTACGTTAGGTGTATAGAAATGTCCTTTTTTCTGCAATATACTTAACTTGATGGAAAACATTCGTCTCAGCTGTTCAATAAATTGTAGATCGTCCTATAGCTACATCTTGAATGCGATGACAGTCACACAATGGAGGCATACGCATTGGAGCACAATTATATCACACCGGGCTTGAGTTACGTTGTTCATTCGCTTAAACGTAAACTGAAGAAAATAAGCTAAATCAATTTAGAGTGAAAGAAAATATTATTTGAGAACAATATTTTAGATTTTTAAGAATAATTAGTTGGTCATTAAAAGAAAATAATAAGCTCGAAGTTCCATTTAGTTACCTCCTTTCCTCTTTTTGCGCGCCGAAACACCAGCGCTGGCACGTAATTTTTTTTTTTACATGAATAAATGTTTGTGTAGGAGCGGCTGAAATCGTCAGTGATAGCCGCTAGTGCTATTCTTTTGGCCAGTCAGCAAATGCTAACAGGCTAGCAAAAGAGAAACAGCAAAATTAATGGGAAAAGTTGGATGAGATGGCGAGACTGTTTAATGTAACAGCCGGCAAACGGCTGACTCCAGAAGACGAAGAAGGCAACAGGACAAGCGCGGAATGACAAGTAATATATATACATATATAGATATATATATATATATATAAACACGAAATGTAACAAAAATGCATAAACCTAAAAAAAAGTGGTGATAGAAACGGCATTCAAAACATGAAGTAGAATTGCAAAATAAAATTAAACGATGCTATATATAAATATATATATATATATATATATATATATATATATATATATATATATATATATATATATATATATATATATATATATATATATATATATATATATATATATATATATATATATATTACCTCGTTTTGCGTGAGTAAACCTTATTTGCGAAGTCAGTGCTGTTGCTGATGAGGATTCCTTTTTCCACAAAGCACTTGTCTCATTGCCTTTTTTGTCTTTGTGTGTCATCCGTTTGCGCTTCTACATTATGCTGTATACGTAGCATATATAGGCCGTCTGAAACAAGCACTTCAACAAACGAGATCGAATAATACATTAAAAGGCACATAAAAGTAGGAACGCACTATGCATACTACGCATAAAGTTCAAATCAGCACATTGTACGTAACGGCACAAAAGTTGCACAGCAAATAATGTAAGGAGAAATAATGTCTATTAGGATTACAGAGCCATCACTTTCAGTTCGCTTGTATTTTGAGGAAGCACATTCTTCAGTACGATGTATAGAAGGTTACTCCAGATGTTGTGACAAGATCAAGATCACGAGACACTTCGTCAGTGTGGCGTCACAGATTTGAAATTATTATTATTATTATTATTATTATTATTATTATTATTATTATTATTATTATTATTATTATTATTATTATTATTATTATTATTATTGCATTGGGGCCCTCCTAACTCAGTAAAATGTTCACAGAAGCTGCCATGTTAAACCTTTAGCTCCTTTAGAACACAATGTAGTCCATTTTCGACACCAAAGAATAACCGAGGCGCTAGCAGACGCTGCCAGAATCGGTGACGTCAGGGTGAGCTAGTGTGGGAACTTCACAGTGGCGGCGCCAACAGTCTTACGCTCTCATGGTAAGAGTGATTTGTTTAGTAGTCTAGAAGGGTTATACAATAAACAGGTGAAATAATTTTCTCTTTTAGTGTCTCTTCGGTAGGCGGAAGAAACCAAAGCTGGTAGCGAAAAACTGTCTTTTTTTTTCTCTCTAAGCTACCTGTTTTCAGATGACCTGTACATGCTGCTAACGACGTGCCATAGTATAGACTTACAAGGTGCCCGTTACGTGCTGTTCAAGCCGCCTATACAACTAGAAGCTTGATCGATGAAAAAATCTCACCTTGTTGTTTCCGTAGTTTGAGAATCCTCCGTAGCCCTTGCCGAAGCCGCCATTACCGTAACCGCTCTGGAAGCTGTTGACGCCCTGACCCACACCACCGTAGCCACCGTAACCTCCGGTCCCGATCAGACCCGTAGCGGCCGGCTTCAGGTCTTCGGACACTGCCGAGGCTGACGTCTTTGCTTCCGAGACTCTCTCGGTTGCCGCCTGTGAAGGAGTCGGCAGGCAGACGACTCCTACGGCCGCCGCTGTCTGCAGGTAGCGTTCAAGGTTATCGAGAGAGCGTGTTACAAAAGGTCGCGTCCCAAGGACAAGAAATATCACACATTAACCTCATCACCATAACCAAATCAACCTACGAGTTCTCCAACCTGATCACAGTCTATTTTTTCTTCTGACTCGATGGTTTCCTTTCCTTGACGGCCACTTTTTTCGATTATCTATCCGTTCTGTCATTAGGTCAGCCATCTTGCACAACGGGCCCAATTTCTTTTTCTTAATCAACATCGGTTGTCGGATTTTCTCTCAAATCTGTACAGCCGTATTCCCATGTCTTTAAGCGATGCGTACAATATCCTGTCCCGTCGCTTTAGTTTATTTTTTTATTTTCTCTTAGCCTTCAAGTTTTCATCCAATGAATTTATTTAGTCCAATGCTTCAAGGGCGTAGATGCATCTGTACTGTTGTCGTCGTGTATTTACACTTCCCATGTATGGCGGATCGTTCGGTAATCTTCCAAATTATTTCGATATCTCGCGATTGCAGCTACGCGAGTCCTCGAGAAGGCGCACAAATTCCACATCCCTACGTTCCTCACGTGCGTTGGAACCGGCCATTGTGTTCACATCGTCATCGCCATCACATCGCTGATTCTGATTTGCCCCGCTTACTAACATGCAATATGTTCCTCCAAATATGTTCGCTATCTTTTCTCTATTGAATCAATTAGCATGAGAGTTCACAGCATGATAAAACTAAAGCTACCAACGCCTGCCATGGCGCCATTCATATTTCTTTTCTTTTCCCCACGAGATTTTATCTCGTGGCCCACATTAACCAAGATTAATTATCGTGAATGCATTCTTTACCATAAAGAGAACTTGAAACGCGATAGCACTAGGGTTCATTTCAACTCGAGCCTTATGCGGTGACGCGCGCTCTTTTAGCTGTTCGAAGTATGTGAAACTAAAGACTAGTTCTTGCCACAGAAAGCTTGGAATTGATTGGGCGCAATAAGCATTTACAAGAGTGTTACTTAGCACATTTAGGACAATCCAAACTGCACAACGCAGGAGAGAAATGAAAGCTGTGTTCAAGGGTTGATTTTATTTTTCTATATAATTCGAAATGCTGTTAGGCTGAAGTCCCGGTGAACCGCAGCAGCATCCCCCCCTCCCCCCGCCAAAAAAAAAACATTTTATTTGCTATCGTTAATACCTTAGCAGCTTCCAAAGTGGTGAACCGCAATCGCATATCAATGCGATTACTTGCGTCATAAACGGACCGGGAAATGCAGATGTATCGCACACTTTCGGGCTACTTGGCTCGATATAATGCGAACTGCGTCGAAGAACCCTTAGCGCAATTAGAACCTGCACTGTTCTGAAATGTTGTGTAGGGGCACAATTATCAGGAAGCCGGCAGAGAGGTCGCCGCACTTAAAACTGTATCCGCAGATACACAGTGCTCGAGGAAGAAAGAAAGAAAGGGTGAAAGAAGGAAGGATAACTGCATCTCCAGATATGCAGTGCTCAAAGAAAGAGGGAAAGAGGGAAGGATGGACGCAAGGGAAAGACAGGAAGAAAGAAAGAAAGCTGAAAAAGAACACCCACGAAACGCTTCTTCGTCGGCCACCAGCTGTTACTTCGTCCTCTGTACGTTCCGAAAGGCTGCGCATGTCCCGGGGAGTCTCCGCCTCCTCGAGACATATTGACTGGTCATACAGCGCACGCCACGCATTCACTCCCTTCCAGATTTGTGCCAAGCATGTGCGCGTCCTTCCCACAGCCAGGGTGTTTGAAAAGCGCCGTCATATTTCATTGTTACCTGGCTGCCTGGAGCGGGATTTAAAATTGCTTTTTATTCCAGGCTGAAGCACCCAGCCCACAAACTCACAACTTCATCCACGAAATAATAAAAAAAAGAAGAATGGTCCAGAAAAGAGGAAAATGAAATGGAAAGGGTGAGGCGAAAGAATGAAAAACGAACAAAGCACGAGCGGAAAGGTAACAGCGTAGTTTGCGAGAATAAATATCACTCGCTGTTTTCTTATTTCCCGTCACTGTGCATAAATCATGCACGCTGGCGCGCGCCTAGGTCTTGGGCGAGGACGACTCAAATTTTCTCGTTGTATGTGCCGTTTTCTTCGCCGTCTGGGTCTGGCAGAGATTTGTGATCGCGCTTCCTTCGGCGAACTTGATTTTTTTTTTTTCGAGCGGCAAACAAACCGAGCATTCTCGCATGCGAGAACGACGGACTGCTCGGGCGCGTGATTTACGCACGCTCCGATGCTTTCAACTGTGAGGCTAAGTGCGCCAGAACGCTTGAGCGGCCCCTTCGTAAATTTTGCCTTGACAGTGGCACTGATGAACTCCAGCCAGCCATCGCGGTGTATCAGTGGTAATTCTTTTCCGCTGATGGGCACAATAACGCGGCTCGGGGTACCGCAGCGCCCGCAATTCAAGTAGGGGCGATGTGCGAAAGCTTACGTGTACCGTGCTTCACAGAGTTTCTTACAGAAACTAGAGGGAACTCTGCTCTTCGATCGCTCAGCCACCATGGTAATGATGGAAAGTGCACGGATTTGTCTAATCTTCGTCCTTAGGGCTTCAAGCGTTCTTGTGGCTTCGTTCATTACGCTTTAACTGAGCCTAAATTGAACTAAATTTCAAAACACTTTATACTTTTCTTTTACCGCAGAGGGTAGCAAGACCGTGCAAGCACGCATAATCGGTTCTAACTGTAAGGGTTGCGCTTGTCCACGTGTCCGTAGCGCAATGGTTTCAATATCGGGGTTGTGTGCTAGAGGCCATGTGTACCAATACTGCCGTGGGACAACTTTAACAATTGCCTATTTAATTATTTATAACGCAGTACTTTCTCAATATTATCATTTTGCAAGACTATGAAGCCATCTAAAGCCAAAAGGACAAGGTTTAGGCAAATCCATGAACTATATACACCCATGATTCCTATGCTGGCTGAGTTGCCCTGTTTTCAGCTCCAGTTGACACTAGCGACACAGTTCACTCTAGTAATTGTATGAAACTCCATGCTGTGCTTCAGATGCACGTTAAATAGACCCACGTGGCCAACACTAATCCGTAGCTCTCCTAACAACTCATGTTAATAAATTCGATCAATGTAACAAAAGAGAAACCCAATTGATCTATCTATCTATCTATCTATCTATCTATCTATCTATCTATCTATCTATCTATCTATCTATCTATCTATCTATCTATCTATCTATCTATCTATCTATCTATCTATCTATCTATCTATCTATCTATCTGTCTGTCTGTCTGTCTGTCTGTCTGTCTGTCTGTCTATCTATCTATCTATCTATCTATCTATCTATCTATCTATCTATCTATCTATCTATCTATCTATCTATCTATCTATCTATCTATCTATCTATCTATCTATCTATCTATCTATCTATCTATCTATCTATCTGTCTGTCTGTCTGTCTGTCTGTCTGTCTGTCTGTCTGTCTGTCTGTCTGTCTGTCTGTCTGTCTGTCTGTCTGTCTATCTATCTATCTATCTATCTATCTATCTATCTATCTATCTATCTATCTATCTATCTATCTATTACCTTACGATATTACCGCAAAGGTTCTGGGCACGACTTTGAAATGAAATGTTGATCCGGAATGGATGCTACGTGGTAAATGTCGGCTAATCCTACTGACATGACACAGCAGTACTCAGCCATACTTGGCACGATAACGAACTCCCTGTGGTCAATGGTAAAGCGATACCCTGCAGACACTGTGCAGCAACCTTCATAGCCGGTGTAAAGCTTTGAGTCAATGAGTAAATTTAAAAGTAAGCACTTTACGACTTTTTCTCTTTGGTCGTTAGTAATCCTTTTCTTTTGGAATGTCGGTCCTCCTTACCATTAAATCTTCCAGGCGCCTAGTCTGATCAATATAGGGGCTATACTTTAATTATTTATATTGAGCAGGAGTTGATGCGTTAGATTGTTAGGCTTACAACTAATTTAAGAACCAGCTCTCAGGACGTCACTTTTCCTTTTCTTGCGGACGTTCTCTTTCCAACGATTTTACGGCCTTAGGATTATTCACGTTGCCTTCAATTTATTTTCTCAATCTGCCTTGTCCATTAGAAAACTTCCTTCGATGAGAACAGGTCAGCAAATTATTTCTAACTGCTCGCCAACTTTCACAATCATTTTTCCTTCGATTTTCGACCGTCTCTACCTTGATGCTATATATCCATTGCGTATATCCATATATTGCGTGTATCCATATATCCATCCACGGTTTTCGATAAAATGAAATTACGCGCTGCAAATCCATAGCTGCCCTGGAGGCATAATTTAATAGACGCCGCGTGAGCTGTGCTTCTCCAGCCGTCGAAGAAATATTCAGCGCATCAATTTTGTAGGAGAGGTATTTGCTCTCCTAGCGGCTGGCCACTGATGAACGAAAAAGGCACGCACGCTGAGACATTACGTCTGCGAAAAAGGAGGGACGATCCATTTTACCACGAGGTCACCGCAGGTCTGCAGCAGATATTGCTTCGTGGCTTCGTCGAATCCAAGGAAACCAAACAAACGAAAAAAAGAAAAAAACAACTTCGTCGTCTTCTTCCCCACCTGCACATTTCCGCGGGGAGTCGTTCCTCTCTTTTTAATTAGGTGTCCGTCAATTACGACCTGCCCCCGCTATCTTCCTTAAAGGCAGCACGTCCGCGTCGAGTTTGCCACGAAGCCACTTATTACCCGGCGTGATTTATGGAACCCGCGCTAATTGCGCAATATCTGGCCGACGTCGCTGCGTCAGCCGATATCAAACATTGGCGACCGGGTCCCTGCGCGCCCTCTGGTGGCTGGTCGCCCCCGCACGTTGCGGCGACGCTTACCTCCGACTGCCCGTTTTGTGTGCGTGTAAGGACACCATCCATCTTCTCGGCTCTTGACGCAGGTGCGCCGCGGCCGAGCGTTGTTTGCCGTTGTGGTGACGTACTTCGCTCGTCTTTCTGTCCTTGTTCCGTAGCCTCTATTTGGCCACCGCTCTTCCTCAAAGAACTATCTGCGGTGGACGCCTATGATGGCTGGTGAAGTTTGCTTAGTTGAATGCGTGATTAAAGCCGGCGTGGTCACAGCTTTTGAAAACCGTCAATCTCGCCCTATCTCTCGTTCGCGAGACGGCTTGTTATGTGAGAGACGGCGTATACACTTTAGCTTTTATCGTGAGGCTATATGTATAAGGACAGGATACGATGTGATTGGAGAGCTAACCGAAGGCGAAGATCTTCCTAGGCTTTTTTGCTGGCCTGATAGCTGTACGCAAATACCTTAGAACTAAAATCCCGGAACCAGCGTCTTCATCCACAAGCCGTTCAGTTTCGCTAATCTGTCCTGCAAAGTTGCGAAGCAACGCTTGAACGCACGAGGGCATTGTTAGTCGTAATATTTGCCTTATTCGTGTGCCAGTAAAGATTCTGCGCAGGCATGCGAACCTGTACCGTTACGTAATAGCTTTGCCGCTTTAGAGAGAGAGAGAGAGAGAGAGAGAGAGGAAAGGGGAAAGGCAGGGAAGTTAACCAGAGAAAAAAGATCCGGTTGGCTACCCTACGCTGGGGAGAGAGGGGAGGGGGAGGTAAAGTGGTAACAAAGTAGAGATAAGGAAAGGAAGGAGCATAGACACACAATCACAATCGGTCACTGTCACCGAATACTGTCATCGCACAGCACAGTGACACTTGCAGCTCTGTCAACATCTGTTCAGGCTACAGCCGCCTGTCCAATTCTGTCGCCTTTGAAAACCGCAAAAGTGCCCTCGTCGCCCTCTGCTGCGATGGCTTATGATGGCGGTATATTAAAATAAGTTCCTCTATGAGAGGTCTTTGGTCAAAGCGCGCTATCGCGGTTGCGAGTGATTGTCTCTGTAAATTATATCGAGGACAGTCACAAAGAAGGTGTTGAAAAGTCTCCTCGTTACCACAGTCCTCACACGAGGCGTCGTCGGCCCATCCAATTCGGTAAGCGAAAGACTTGGTGAAAGCCACCCCTAGCCATAGTCGACAAAGCAGGGTAGCTTTAAGCTTGTAATGACCTCTATGAGAAGAGTGCTTCATGTATAAGGAACAGAACATCACGCCTGATTCAGCTTTGTTTTTTAATAGATGTCATACGTTGCAATATTATAGTAAAGGTTCCGGTCACGACATTCAACGAAAATGGTAAGCCTGGGTGGTTGGTACGTGGTGACAATCTGATAATCTTACAGACACGACAAAGGAGTACTCAGGAGCAGGCGACGCAGTTTCTGTGTAATCTTATCTGCTATCTTATAAATGTCTCGTAATTATCCTCTGTTCTTCTCCGTACCATGGTTTCGCTTTCATTACGACTTTGCTTTGGCGAGCTTTACGTCTTCTTCTACTGGGGATGTGAGCTCCCCGGCATACCACCCTATAAGGTTGTAAACAACATGTAATTCGTGCTGCGAGTGAAAGCTTGGTATAACAGTGATAAACAAGCCTCAAATGTTACATAGCCAGCGGGTGTTCACGTCAAGCATGTGCGCTTCACCTCTCGCCGAAATTCCTGTGTTAGTACGCGGCCTGCCCAGCCTCCGCTTCTCCCTTCCCCGTTCCCGCTTAATTGCGTGCTACTCCCCCCTCCCATCAAAAAAAAAAGAAGAAAAAAGGAGAAAAACTTTCTGGCTACGTCACAGGGCTTCAATACACATGTCAGAATCATGCTTTTTCTCACACTGAACTTTGATTCCTGGATTCACAACCATTTCTAGAGCTGCCCGGAGCACTCTTCACCTATCTATAGACCTCGCCTTAATCAGCCGGCTCGGCTGACAGCACAATATGACCCAAAAGTGCTCCTGTAAAGGCGGCTGTGTGGACAACGATAGCTTAAAAAGAGCATTTTGTCGGAGTACGCGCTCCTGCTCTCTTCCGAACTTCTGCTCTCTAGTCCTATTTTATTCGGCGATCAAAAAGTGTCCGAGTCCTTTCTTTGTTTTTTTTTTTGCACAGCGCTATAGCTTTATTTCTTTCTAATCATCTTATGACCGGGTTCTCTCTTTCTGCCGGCCACTTTGGTTTGTAGTTTCTTTTCGCGAGGGTGCCTTATTCAGACGGCTCGATCAATTCCATGCCGGGCCACAAGGGGCTTCTGAGATCAATATTATTCAGCCAGGTGAATCGCATCGTCGAATTGAGCACTGGTCTGTCTTTACGGCCTACAATTGCACACGGAAATCGAAGATGAGAATTAGAAGCAGCACGGCTTGCAGGTGTGCAGATGGATTATGAATAATTATCAAGCCACAAAATATTGTCTTCTCGAGTTGCAGTTCCAGTTGATGAAGTTGTACTTTGGCAAAAGACCTGTGGACTCAGTTACAAAAAGACCAACATAGGATGCTTCGTGTAACAGTTTATGCCTAAAATCGTACTTTGTCTACTGCAGGTGTGTTCAACAATAGTAACGCTTAAACCCGCAGTAACACGGTGGACTACGGAACATTTTTACTTTTTGATAGTGTTACTAAACTTAGAGGTCAAATTAATGGCGTTGAAATCGGAGCAAAAAAGAACAACATTAATTCCTTTAGAACCTAACTAGAATGCCACCTTTAACGTGTCATGCAATATAATGAGAGCTATCTTGTTATCCAGTAGTATCATGTTCTTCCGATTCCTACACTGAAATCAAAATATTTAAATTCAGTGTAATGTATATTTCAATTATGTGAATATAAATTGATTGATTGATTGATTGATTGATTGATTGATTGATTGATTGATTGATTGATTGATTGATTGATTGATTGATTGATTGATTTGCGTCGTACACATATAATATTCGTTTGCGGTAGACGAAATACAAGAAAGCTTTTCCGACGAAGTGCTACGTTCGTGATAGTAGTGTTACGACATTTCCTTGTACGATGAAGTTTGGCAAAATTTCAAGACGCAGGCCCAGAGCTTTTGAAAGCTTGATCAACAACGGGCGACCTATTCAACCGTGTATGAAAGGAATTCGGGTCTCCATCTAGCTGTAACCACTTCGTCTCATTTGGAATTAGGAGTTCGAGTGGCTTGAGTCACCGAGACAGATTTCATAGCAATGTTAGTAATTTAGCGAGAAAACTGCTAAGAGAGAGAGAGAGAGAGAGTAGGGGGGAACATAACATTTTATGTAATACTTATATAAATGATCATGCATATCTGTAACAGTAGACATGTTCAATCCCATTTGTAGGATACTTATTTCGTTTCACCTTAATTTATGTTTAAAAAATGTAACAGTTTTTCAGCGCCCTATTCATGGCTGATCCCCCAGAGTAGGTTCGGCCATTTTACTATGGAGCAAGTACAAGACCTTTCCGCTTAGACGATCTGAATACGCCTTTATCAGTGATCCAAACTCCTTCTTTCTTGCTCATTGGCCACGTTTTCACACTCGACAGGTTGTCCTTGTACAAAAGCAATTAGATAGTCTAAATGCGAACAATCAAGACGTAATTCCTTCAACTGAATCAAATCAGAATATTAAAGGGACACTAAAGCGAAACAATAAATCAGTTTAGACTAATGAAGCTTCGTTTCAGAACCCTGCAGGCAGTCATTGAAAAAAAAAATAGTTTGATTATTAGATGAGAAAATGAAGGTCCAAGTATCAGTATTTGAATTTCGCGCGGAAGCCCCAGCGCCTGTACGTCAGCGTGACGTCAGGGATTCCAAAGTATGTTTTCGTATTTGGGCCGCGTTGGCTGAATAAAGGTTCCCGAAACTTGCCATGTTCAATATTTGGTTCCTTTAGAACACGATGTAGTGAATCTGTGCCGCTATATATAATTAGTAGGCCCTAGAAGATGCCATCAAAATCGAAGACGTCACAGCCCCCAGGTGCGGGAACTTAAGCAGGCGTCGCCACCCGTAGTTCGTTCTTGCGCTTTTTCTTGCTTATCAAATGTCTTAGCGTTGCAAGAGTGGTGTTTTTGGTATTGTAGAACGGTAATTTACTGATGCAGAATAAATAATTTTTCACTTTAGTGTCCCTTTATTATTGAATTTGGTGCCATTTTCCCCCGAAACCCTAAGTTTCAATCAGTCAGGTTCTTAAATCAGCGGTTGCAAGATTACATTGCACACTTACAAAGAAATGCCATAATAGCGACAGACGCTTCACTGAACAATAATAAGGCTGGCGTAGGCATTTTCTCCCTTTTATTTGGCTAGTCG
The DNA here is from genome assembly GCF_050947875.1 of Dermacentor variabilis. Classification (NCBI taxonomy): domain Eukaryota; kingdom Metazoa; phylum Arthropoda; class Arachnida; order Ixodida; family Ixodidae; genus Dermacentor; species Dermacentor variabilis. Next base: position 49,667,611 of record NC_134571.1, on the reverse strand, counting down.
TTTTTTTTTTTCGAGACTGCCAGATATCACTCCCGTTTTTGAAGCCGGGCTTTTTGCAATGGTTTTAGCACTGCGGAAACTCCCTTTGAACGCAATCAGTGCGGTTACTATAATAGATTTCCTTTCTGTCTGTACTTCGCTTACATCTTCATCCAATTAACCAGCTCTAAAGACGTTTTTAACATTAGTTCCTCCCCAGTTGAGTTTTGTAAAACTATTATGGATACCAGGTCACTGTGGATTACAGATAAAGGAAATCGCAGATTCAATTGTGCGTGTGTACCTGAGTGGACCGATAATATCGGTTCTTTCAGTAGTGGCGCACATAACAGAACTGACATGTCAAAAATATTCAATTTGTAGAGATGTCATTGAATCAAGAACATCATAGACAGACTTTCGGCACCTAAAATTCCCTTGAAAAATCCAGTGGTATCCATCAAGACAATCGGAAGTAGTGATCACCAGATTACGCTGCCGTGTCCCCTCCATTAAACCCATATTTACACACGAATTATCTGACATAATTGCCCCTGTGCCAGTACTGCCAAGAAACATGGTCCCTATCGATCACTATTTTTTGTTATGTCGTTGGTATAAACGATTAAGAAAAAGATTTCTAGAAACTCCGCTTGGTAAACTATGGTTAATGTCAACATCAGAAATAATACTGACTTCCAGTGCGTCTGTTGTGTGTTTTAGCGACAGGGACAGATTCGATGCCGTTTGCGGTTACATACAATCAACTAAACAAATAAGCTATCGAATGTTCCTTCATTTTAAATCGAATATGTAATATTTTAAAACATATACTAAATGGTCAGGCACACAATTCTTGACCTATTCACCAGTACGGGTACGAGCGAAAGTATGCTGCCATCATCTTAATAATAATAATAATAATAATAATAATAATAATAATAATAATAATAATAATAATAATAATAATGATGATGATGATGAAGCAGTCTAGTGTGGAGAACGAAAGTGACAAAATGGGACCAGTGCGTGCTTGAGTGAGAACCGCTGAGCTACTGTGAAGTTTAGAACAAGTGAAGTCAAAATAGTTCAGTAAACACGACAGAAAGCTTCGCGTATAACTGATTGGTTCGCACATATTCTCATGAGATCCGTCAATTTGCAGTCGCCTTAGCTGACACATCGCCACGTTGATGTCTTAGCGACTTTTGCTAGTGGCTTCTTAGTAACATAAAACTAATCAAGACTAAGTCAAATGTCTCGGCCGCATTTTATCCCAAAGGAGATACATGCGCCTCCATTTGTCGCTGCTTCTAAAGATATAGCAAGCCCCTTATTAGATACATGACTACATCGAAGTTGCCTTCCTACGCAAGGTACAATATTGATTTTTTTTTCAGTTTCTTACCATTGATTCGTTCCCGCCGGCTGTTATTTAGATTTCGTTTAAAAAATAATAAGTAAGACGTCATGGAACAATTAAAACATAAATATAAGCTTCCCAGCAAGTAATCGTCATCATCATTCAGCGACTTTTCGCTATGGATGAACTGTTTAAGACCGCATTGTCCAAGAAACGTTGTCAATATTTTTTTCACTGACGACTTTACAACGCCATGACTGCCGCAAGGACTGCTGGTAGTTGTACCAGGCTGTTGGCTGAACACTTGAACTGGAAATACTCAGCAAGGTGTCGTTTTCTTTAGGCGGTCGTGGCGGGCGATGCGAAGGGAGACTCCTTGGCGACAACACAAGAATTAAACGTAAGAAATCAACCTAACAGAGCGTTGACTTCTTCTTTGTAGTACATTATAGTTCATAGCAAAAAAAAAAACTAATACCAAGAGTAAAGATACTTTGCATTTTCAGGAATTCCCGCATTACGCATAGCGAGTTGATTCAACCTATAGGGCGAATAAAGACACCCGTGTACTTAGATTTAGGTACACGTTAAAGAACCCCAGGTGGTCGAAATTTCCGGAGTCCTCCACTACGGCGTGCCTCATAATCAGAAAGTGGTTTTGGCACGTGAAACCCCATAATTTTAATACAAGTCCTTTTCACGGCATACTCCTGGTGGAAATATTACAATAAATAAGAAATGTGCCAGAAATGTGATATTAAGCTTTTGCTTTTTGCTGTAGCATTAGCCTCTCCTGAGTAGTTTCCGAGCAACGATTGTACTGACTTCGGACATCTGACAGGGTGCCCCGCTGTATTTCTTCTTGTCGCTATAGTAAGCCAAAGAAGCCAACGAACGAGAATACAAGACATACGTAGTAGCAAAACGATCAATTAACAGCAGTAAACATGGGCTGAGAGACGTAGGTAACGTAACTCGAGTTTGATCACTTCAGTCGACTAACTGCGTGCGAAGGAGTCAACATAAGTGTCACGCTCTAATCCAATTTCGCTTCTTGCGCAAGTGTGAAACAGAAAACTCCCGCTTTTCTTTTTTACGTCACTGATCTAAGATTACAGAGCATTACAGACGCAAGCCATTTGTAGCTTCCAAGCGATTTCCTTCCCCACGAAGGGTGGGAAGGGAGGACAAGTATAAAGCGCGCGCGCATTTAGTACGCTAACACCGAAATCACCTCTCACGGCGTTTATCCTCTCTCTGGGGTCTCTTCTTGCACGCGCTAATCCGGCGGTTAAGTGCACCGCGTAATCCCGGGATCACAACGCGCTTCGCATAGCGAGGCCTCGGGGCGGATTACGGCAGCCAGGCCCGAGCCGTCCACTCACCAATATCCTGAGCATGGTCGTTAGCATCGCGGCGGAGGTGTGCACTGGCTGCCCACTGCCCAGAAACACACGGCGGGGATGCTTTATCCCCTCGCCGGGGGACCTAGTTTCGCGCTTATATAAGCGACCGATTTTCTCGCGTCTTGCTAACTCCCTCTCACGCGCGCGCTCGCTTTGCGATTTCTCCACCGCAACTTCCGTCTCTCAACGACGTCATGCTGGCTCCAAAAACCATGGCTTTAAATGGAAGAGAGACATCGGGGGGGAAAGCGAAAGGTACGAGTGAACTAGGCCTAGGACAGCGGCAGCGAATGGAGATGGAAGGGGTATTGCGTTAGCATTCAGGGGCAGGAATCATTGGCAGGGTGTATTCTGGAAGACTGGGTGGTGAATACACAGAGGTCGGAGGGCGAAATTTTCCCTCAACCGCATTTTACCGGTGCCAAAATCCAATGCGGCCGAGGAAGAGGGGTATGAAAGCAAGAGGGAAGGGGGATTGCAAAACTGCGCCTATAGGGTAGCGGCAGCATAGGTGTCGGTGGCAGAAGGCATGAAAGTGGTCTTGCGTTAATATTCCGCACCACTGCCTTAAGGCCAGGACTGCAAGGCGCGGCCGAGAGCTTGGTATTCCACAGCGGCGACCGCGTTACGGTTATTTTGTTTGTCCCGGATTTTGGAGCAGACCTTGCCTTTTTCACCGGTAGTGACCAAAAAGCTGACCGTTTGTGGCCATCTCAAGTTCAGGCTGCTTCCGCGCGACGAGTATAAGTGCTTTCAAACGCCTTCTTGCATTCCTTTCATTTTTTCTTTCTTGCCTTTACCGTTTTTATTTTGTTTTGTTTTCTTTTCATCTTCCTTTCTACTGAAGGTCCACCTGCGTACTGTCGGAGCCCTGTCAAGTCCCCGGATCTGCGCTCCGGAGGGGGGACACCGCGACCTCGTGTGCGCACCGCACGGGAGCGACGATGACGCCAGGCTGCGTTCACAGCCGAGAGGTTCGTCCGGCCGTTTTCTTTCTTTCTTACCGTTCCGGTTGCATCAGTGGTCGGTTTCGCAAAGTGAAAGTGCAATCCGAGGAGCGGCGTGGCACGGTGCGGTAGGCCGGGAAGGCGGACCACAGGAAGCGCTTTATAAATGGCGGGAGATTTTTCTGTCTTGGGCTGCCTTCCTCGGCTTTTTGCCGATGTTGATCTTTTCACTGAGGTTTTGTTTCTTATGCGCCTTTGTCGTTTTGTGCGTCCGCCTTATTGCCTTTGTGATAGTTCGGGACTGTTGGAGATCTCGGTGTGTTCCCGACGCGGTCAAGGATGTGGTTCCGTTTTCTTTTTTTATTATTATTGTTAGTACTATTACTGTTTTTCTTCTTTGCTACATGGGGCGTGGACGGCTGAAGTGGCGCAACAGCCTGTTCAAAGATTACAAGAGGACCAAGTGAGGGAGAAAGGGTAAGACATTGACCACATAGCTGTTCGGTGACATGTCAGGGTTGGCCCATGATTGTAAAAAAATAATTTCCAGAGCGGAGTTATCTTTAGAAGCACATTACAGCCGCTGAGGTTGTTCGCACATATGGATCATCTGTCCGGAGCACTGAGGGAATGTTGTGCAAAGGAAGTGTACTATACCTAATGTGGCTATACAGAGCCAGTCAATTAATGTTTTTCCGGGTGATGATATCACAGCAGTAGACATCCAGAGCGTAAATGTAAGTTCAGTGTACCTTTAGAACGCAGACGATAAAAATGAAGACAAGTCAAGAAGTGAACACTGTCGGTCACAGCAGCGTGACTTTTTAGCCGAATGGGCTTTATAAAGACATACATTGATAGCCCTGTAGCAATACTATCAGAACATAGACCCCAGGAAAAGGAAGATAAGTCTGAAAGTGAATTCTCTAAACCACAGAAGCAGGGTTTCGTGCTGAAATAGCTTTATAGACATCCCGTCCATAGCTAGTCTAACTACGCTTCACATAAACATTGTTTGAGTGAAGACGCATCGCGTTTCACGGAGTATTGACAGTTGACATGCGTACCTGGGTGATCCCTCGTGTCTTTGTACAGTTATGGTATTCTACACGTTCGTTCGGAAGGGGGTGGCGAGGCACAGGAAAAGCATTTGTCCGTGAAGCAAACAGTTTCAGTCGGTGAGACAGCAGGCCTAGTTGAGAAAGTAATGTTTGCAACAGGTAGCTAAAGTTCCACTACGCTTCTTGAAGGTCTCTGAATTCCAGACTGCTTGTCACTCTTAAGTTTGCATTGCTCGGCGTTCGTGCGCGCACTAAGTCCCTATCTCCTGTGTTATCTTTGTGTATCTCCTTTTCTTTCCCATTGGCTTTCCCATTGGTATACAGCAGCCAATGGGGAGCGACTGCGCTTAATCTTGCTAAGTGCGCATAGGGACCCCAAGGACAGAGAGAAACAGGAAGACGATCATGAAGCGCCTTGTCATTACATCTCATGATCGTTTTGCTGTCTCCCTTTCTCACTGTGCTTTCTGGGGCTGTAAACAAGTCGCGAGACATCAGCTAGCCCAGCAATACGTTTTGTGAGGTTAACCCGCCACGTCATGCTTCTTCCACTGTCCCTGCTCACACACCACAATTGCATGCGTCCGTAACCTCTATATAACGCTTCAGCGCAGTCACGGATTCATGTTCCAGAGACAGAGATGCAGTCTTTAAGGAGAACCCGGCTTTGTTAGCCTGGCTGATACCTGGCACGCTACTCCAAGTGCTGGGTGAGAGTTATGGTATGCACAGTCCTCACTCAAATAGCGCATACACCACACAACTCACATGTACACTGAAGCTGTTTGGAAACTCTGGATAAGTCCTGTAGGCCTAACGAAAACCACCAGCGCTTTCGTAGTGCGCAAACGCGAAAGTGGGAATTCTACGCCGGTCTAGCATGTCTCACATTTCTTGAGCTTGAAATCAAGTGCTACTGCAGTGCGACCGTAAGAGATTGCTTCTCTAACAAGTAACGATAGCAGTCACGCAGAACACGTTGTAAGTACTCGGAAACACTACGAGAAAAATACATTGGCGACTCGGACAACATAATTTTCATTTAAAATAGTTCCTGCAGATGACGCTTAGTCTGATAGGGTGAGAACAACCTTCTTGCCTTTTGAGGTGTCACAGCGTTTGAATGTCGCGAGACCAACGCGTTGCTCACTCTAATAGGCAAGTTTTCCGTCATTCCTTCACTGTAGCTTGTATATCAATGCGGGATGTGTAGGGAAATATATTGGGGAAATAATTCATTTGGAGGGAAATAATTTAGGGAAATAAAATTGACGATAACGAGCATGATTTTGGGGAGTGTTCCAAGGAAAACATGTAACTCTCCTTTTCCTTTTTTCGTTATATGCCCCATTTACCTCCCATCCAACTCTAGGGCAGCAAACCTGATATTCGTCTGGTTGACCTCCCTACCTTTCCTCTCCTTGCTTTCTCTCCCTCTCTTCTTTTTTTTACCAATAATACTCCGCCAATAATACTGCACGAGGTCGTTGCTACTGAAGCGCATCGTTAGAAAGGAAGGCAGTATTTTTTCCCGCCCTAAAAGGCTTGTCACTCAATGCATGCCATACTGGCGGCAATCTAAACTTTTCTATCGAGGTCTGACGACTGAAGTATCTCTCCACCATTCCATCTTTCAGCACTCGAATTACGCACAAAGCGTGAGTTCTTTCTCGCTTTCAGCGAGCGAGAAAACACGAGAGGAAAAGAAGAAAGAGAACAGCAACGTGTCTTCGTCGGAGCAGGCCCGCAGAAGCATCAGTCTGACGCACAGGTAACGCAGAAGCGCTGCCAATGGTGCTGAGGGAGGGGAGGCTTGCAGCATTGCGCAGGGAGGCAAAGCGCGCTCGGCGGAAAGCACAACCTTTCGGAAGGAGATGGGTTGTGCGAAAGCGGAAGGTGGGAGGGCGAGGGGGTGGCAGTGCTGGGTGGGCGGGGAGGAATGAAAGTGTTGTACGCGAAGGAGAGGCCTACAACGCAGCAGGCACCGACCCCCGCACCGCCTGGGTCTGGCCGGGGTTCCGCCAGACGCCTGGGCTCCGGCCGACCCATTATCGATCCCCAGAAGAGCTGCGCGCGCAGCCATCAGGCTCCTTGCTCAGGAACCACGCAACGAAGAGTGCGGGTGGAGGGGAGAGTCTGCCTTTCTCGCGCTCGCACTCTGCTGCTCCGGAGCACCGTCGTCAAACGAGAAGAACCCGCGGAGAGGCGAAGCGCGGTGAGACGGCCCAGCGAGCAGAGCGACAACAGCTGGCGGCAACGGCGACGGCTGCAACAATGTCTTCCTCTTCGGCGGTCGTCGATCTGAACGTGGGCGGCACCACGTACAGCGCGTCGCGCGAGACACTGTCTCGCTGCCCCGTGCTCGGCGAGCTGCTCGACGGCGGCCCGCATGACTCGCAGGGCCGCGTCTTCGTCGACAGGGACGGGGCCCTCTTCCGCTACATCCTGGACTTCCTACGGTCGGGCCGCCTGCTGCTTCCCGAGGAGTTCCGCGAGTTGGCAAGGCTCAAGGCCGAGGCCGAGCACTTCCGCCTCGACGCCCTGGTCACCTGCCTGTCGGCCACGTCCGCCGTGCCGCCGCCGTTCCCGGGCCAGCCGGGCTACATAACGCTGGGCTACCGCGGAACGTTCGCGTTCGGCCGCGACGGCCTGGCGGACGTCAAGTTCCGCAAGCTGACGCGCATCCTCATCTGCGGCAAGGTGACCATGTGCCGCGAAGTGTTCGGCGACACGCTGAACGAGTCGCGCGACCCCGACCGCGGCCAGGACGACCGGTACACGTCGCGCTTCTTCCTCAAGCACAACTCTCTGGAACAGGCGTTCGACTGCCTCCAGGAGTCGCGCTTCCGCTGCGTGTGTGCCTGCGGCACCGGCACCTCGTGCGGCGCCGGAAACGAGCCGCTCAAGCCTGGCGTCGACTCCGAGGAGAACCGCTGGAACCACTACAACGAGTTTGTGTTTGTGCGCCCCTAAGGAACACCGGAGAGAGAGAGAGGGGGGTGTCCAGGAGCGAGGGGCCCTTTTGCTGCGCAGTTGGGTCACTGTGACGGTGGTGGCGGCGCCGGCCGATTTCCCGACCAACGGAGCATATCATTCGTCTTCTCCGGACAGCGCCTCCTGTTGCGCCTTCCACGGTCGCCAGCGTGTGGTGCAATGACGGATGATCGCTGTTCTTTCATCTTCTTTTATTTTTTTGGTGCGGATACTTCTTCGTGAAACACGATGTTTTATGGCCTTTGATTCCGACGAAAGCGGGTGTTGAGAGAGAGATTAGCTCAGTGGCGTAGCCAGGATTCAACATGAGGGGCTCTTTTCAGTTTGCTGACAATGTGCGGGGATATTTTTCTCCTGCTCGAACACTGCTACCAGTCGTTACCGCAGGGATTACTAAAATTCTTAGGGATATTCTGGCGCCTAAATACACTTCCTGGTTACGCCACTGATAAGCGTAGTGATTACTCTTCAATAGCAATCTGTTTTATAGTAATGTAGTTACCCGAGATGCGACAAAATGTGCATTGTTACGAAACCAGCGGCATTGTAGTAGAATCATTAATCTCATTTGTGAGTAGAATAGTACAAGGGCGGTAGAATGTCTGTACAGAGCTGTTGCCACTAAGTTTTCGTAACACGTGATTTAATCAAAAGTGCAGCGATGCGAAGCGTCGTCAGAGCATAGCTGTTGCCAAATGTATTATAGTATGGGCTTAGCCTGTTTCCACCTGACTTTTCAATACAAGGCGCACCATGTTTAACATTCTGGCAAAATATTTTTGTGAACATTGTGTTAAGGTGCCATTATAAAAAATAAAATTCACGAACACGACTCTACGCCTTTGCGTGAACTTCAAAGCCTTCCTTGCTTGCAACCTTCTTAATCTACAGAAGATAGTTCAAAATGATGTGACGCTCGCGGTTGAAGTTGTAGCAGTTATTGTTTGTTTTTGGTAGCCGCTGTTACTCTCTGCATGTTGACAGTGGTCGTATTTCTCAGTGACTGACACCTGTTTGTGTTGATTCTACTGTTTAGTTTGCTGACACAGTACTCAAAACATGTTGCTTTCTGAAGGAGAGAGCATTTAGTGAAGTGCTATAGCCAATGTACTTATACCAGTCTCACTTTTGTCTTTGAAGACTTATTGGTTTTCTCTTCAGCGCTTCTTAAACGATCGTTTTGCATCTGCCTTTAGACGTCCCCAATATTCTCGTAGAGGAGCGTCTTGCGAAACCGCTAGTAGGTAAAACACCGCACGAATCTTACGTGCTTGCGAAAGTATTGCTGTACTGTCTGTTGCAGCTGAAGTAAATGTGTAATGTACTACCCGAAAACGCTTATCAACAAATTACTTGATACACTTTAGCATTCCTCGCTTGAAATTTGTACGATCAATCGCAACGTGTTAAAGCTTTTTTTGCGATAGCAATTATCTGTACAAACAAGGCGCATTTCTACTGTCGGTGTTCGCCTCGCCGTCGGCATCGCCGTGATGTTCCGCATAAAGTCCAAGGGTGATAACATCGTCCCCGCGCGCGGTATGCTGTATGTGCGAGTTGAAGTGTGCAAGGGTGAGCCGAAGATGGCGGCTCACTCTCGCGCGCGCAGAGCAACAAGGGGAGGAGAGGGAGCGGGGGGGGATGTTCGTTCTAGTGCGGCTGCTGCTGATTATGGCGCGGCCGCACGCGGCAGCGCGGGCCCTATCTTGAAAGCAGTCTTGAACGGGGACGCAATCTAGGCGCACCGACGCCCGATAGCTTCATGTACGCTATGTTCTCGCTGCTTACTTCGTGTTGAAGCCGAGAGGCAGCACGAAGGTCAATTCGCTCGCTACTGCTGCCGTGCTTCCTCACTCCAACGTTTAGACAGCGAGAATCCGCGATCATTGAGTTAGATGTGTTCATGCTTACTTGTGTAAGCATGAACACATGAACATAAGCCGAAAAATGAAACAAGGGGTATAATTGAAAACTATAAAAGAAAGGGGGGAGGGGGTTGCCAAGCGCCATTTAGGAGGAACTTGCGGAGATATGGGATTGCTTCAATTCTGTCTCGTACTAACAACGCACTCACCTAGCAACTCGTCGCCGCAAACCTGTCGCCAATGTAAGCACTACTCCCTACGCTGTTCAGTTCTTACAGCATTTCTCGCCGCTTGATTAGGCACATGTCTAGGGTTGTTTCCCTCCGCGTTGTATATAATGAGCTCTCAATCAACTATTGTTGTAACTTGACGACAACATTTTGCACTCTTGGTTAAGTGAAAGGAACAACTACACCTGTTGTGTTAGACTTTGCTGTTCCACTTTCGACAGTTTTTCTATTCACAACACCACAAGTGGTGCTAGGCTTCCGTATGCTGCGTTCAGTTCTGTATAGCAATGGTCATCTTTTCAAATATGTAACACTACTTCTTCCCGCGTTTATTCATTCCACTTTTTTTTCGGCAATAAGCGCACCGTTTTTTCGTTTCCCGACCCTCGATAGTTCGCAAGTAGTCCTTCTGAGCCTGTGTAAAGGAGACGCATATAGGCTTAAACTATAGCCATGTGCACTCGAGAAACGACCTTATAATCGAGGACCATTGACGCTTTCGCGATCCGAAGTAACCATCAACTATTTGAACGGCGAAAGACAATCCGTTTGAGCTGAAATATGCGGAAAACAGCATATAGCCCGGGCTTCGATGCGTCCCTGAGACAAGCGCACGTCGAACTATATATACTTCGCCTCTTCCACTACATGGTAGTTAACGCGACCCACCGGTTCAAGATTCAGTCAAAAAAAAAAGGAGAAAAGAAGATTGATGTTGTTTGGAGGGAAACGGGCCACGGGGAGAATCGAGCCCCCAATCTTCTTCAACTGCAGCGAAGCGAGCGAATCTCGCGCCAAGCTCTTGCGCGCCGCTCAATAGCGGGGCAAGCACGCGTCCGGCGCCGACCGGTGTCCGAAGAGGCGTGTTCGTGCATCACTCCATCATCGGACCCTCTTCGCCACGATGGCAGGTTCTTCCGCGATAGAGCCACGTTTCCCTCGACTCCACTCTTTCAGTCTCCTTCTCTCGATAGTCGCTCCATTCCCGCGCCACTGAGCGTGTCTTTATTGGTCTTCCACGGATCGCTATTGTCTTATACTGCTTGAGGAGGATGCTCATTGGCTCCAGGAACTTCAGCAGAGAGGTGCTCGGGAAGTGCGCGAGCCACATCACAGCTAGTTTTCTCCAGCTTCATGGAGCGTCTTGTCGACCTGTCGACTCGCTGTTTGCCGTCAGTTGAAAAGCTAGGTTTTTGTCGAGAATGCATTTCTTGGTGTCAGCGACTGATGGACTCACCACAGTGATCGCTTGGTGTCGTCAGTACGGTCCTTGCTGAACCGATAACTGTCACGTTTTAAACGCAGACTCATTAGGCAGGTAACTTAATAAGAATTGGATATCATTCAGCTTATTTCGAAAGTGTATGTCGAGCTTCTCTCTCTCTCTCTTTAACGCCTTTGAGTGGCTAGATTTTTGCTGCGTGTCTGAAAAAAAAAATGTTAGAAGCAAGTTATTTGTCGCTGACAAGAAGGAAAGTCGACCGTTTTCTCAGATTTTAAAGGTTGACGTAAATCCACTCACTAAACCTACCACTGTCCATGTGTTTGCGCTGTCACTTTCAACTGCAATCTTCTTTTTATTTCTTTTTCTTATTTCATTATGTGTGCAGCAAGGTTCTGACGTCTGTTTAGCTCTGTGAAAGCTTTCGCTAACTGACTTGAGGTTCTGCGGAGAAAAGCCCGTTATTTCTTTGCCTGGCAAAAGGAACCGCTGTGCTCCATCTAGAGGCTGCGCGATAGCGGGAAATGGGAAGTTCTTGGAAATAGAAAACGGGGAAAAGAAATATAGGAAAGGACCCATAAAAAACATTTTCTCATTTCCGCAGCTTTTTCTTTTCCTTCTTCACTTGCTGCAAAAGTATAAACAAGGGGAAACTCGTTGTTTAAGAAGAGAGAGAAAGAAAATAAAGCGGTACTGAACGTTGAAAAAACGTGGCTAACGCAGAAAGCGCGATCAGGAGTGCGCGGACGTGGCGACGTTGCGCGAGATGAGATCCTGGAATCGATAGCGGCAAAAACGCGGGCTGGAACCCGTAGACGAGTGCCATCAGATGAAAAAGAAAAGGAAAATAGAAATTAGAACAAAAAAAAAAGAAGGGAGAAAGATGGAGCGTCGCGTTGATCAGTCGTGAATCCACGGTCTGTCACGGCTGGTATTTGTTTTCTCCTCGACCTCCTCCATTCTCGGCGCAAGGGACTGACCGTTCCGGAAAGCCGTCATTTCAAACGTACTCCACGTCGACCAGAGCCTTACCTATATATACGTGTGCGATGAGTTTTCGTTTGTCGACATTCCTTGGCTAACTTCTTGCCAACTGTCTGGCGGTGAAGCGCTGCTGACAAAGTGTGTTTTGTATTTTTACACTTTATTTGTATCCTGTATTTTTATTTCTCCCTCGCTCTATCTCTGCGAGGGCGTTGATTTGTAAGGATAAAGCAGTTGCAGCGTTACTGCGTCTTCGTTTTTTAGACATGCATCGAAGTGCGGTAACAAACTGTGCGTTGCTTGTAGCATTAATAATGGGAGAGCCTTCGCTGATTGGTGATGTTCATTTATTTGTTGTCATGTATTTTTTTTATTTCTCGGCTCACGGGCAAACGATGGGTCTAAACATCTGTTGTCGCAAGTTGTAAAGAAAGCCGAATAGAGCTGATTCATTCATTGTTGGTGTAAACAAGTACTTGTGGCCGATAACCAAGAAACTGACCACTTCAGTGTTTGACGTTGCTGTTGTAACTTCACCGATGCTAAGGAAAGTGTTGCCGGTGGAGGAGCGCTTAACCTGTTTTCGGTCAAGTGATGTTCACATCACATGTTGCACGCGTGCGCAAGATTTGTGGTTGACGTTGGATAGATGTGTCGCTTTCTCGTGGAGAGGAAGATTGGTTGTCTGCACTACTCTTTGAAATAGCAACGCACACGGAACAAGCAGGGTCGAAACAGTCTCGCTGATGACTTTTGGAGAATAGTCAACGTGCAAAAGCAGACACCGTTTGTGCGCACACCCCGAAACGTTGTTATTCGCTGAGTAAATTAGACTCTGCATGCATGTTACATTGTTCAAAAAGTCAGCGTCACGTAGCCTGGTAAGTGTCACATATGTGCAAGCTATGAATCGCTGTCCTAAAAAAATATATAGGTGTTGCAGATTTCACATTCTTAAACACTAGAATGAACAGTGGTTCGTGAAGTCAGACATTTTTGGGACGTATTGATGCAAACGTTGGTGCAGCTTGCAGCCGCGTAAGTTTGTGCATCTGGTTGACGGTCATACTTTGTTGATGGAGCGCAGCTCACTTTGAGCGTGTTGTTGTTGGATGCGATTAGAACTACTCGAGTGCAACAATGACTCAAATTTTTATTCGAAAAGATGGGGTTCGCTAATTGAGTAAGACATTTTGCACCGAGACATGAACGCGCCGTTGTTCAACAAGGACTCTGGTCGCTTAGTTACACTCCGTAATAATGTATTTCAGCGCAAATTCGTCTTTACTCTTGACACACCTCTTAATAACAAGAAACGTTATTACTTCCGGTTGCTTTCGGAATTTCAGCGTTTTTTTTGACATGCCCAGCAGTTTTCGAGCAACTCCTGTACGCACCCTAAAGGCATGCATTGAGATACGTTGACGTCCCAGTGTAAATAAGGCGTTGTAACATGAGGACGTATGTACCACTGGTGACAGCGGTTTTATCTTGATAAACATGTATACTGATGATACTCATGTCCAACTGTCAACAGAAGCAAAGTGTGAATAAACCTGTAGAATATTGAAATGGCCCCTCTTGTTCCTGACTAACTTGTTACGCACGGAACAAGTTCAATGTTGGGACACCTCTCCTACAGTTTCAATGCGCAAAAATGCGAATGTCACTTTCTTTTCTTAAATTTTTTTCAGTACACTGAAATTGACCTGCAGCGAGTTTCAAGAAAATAAATCGTGCCGTGGTCTGATATGCTGCTGTTTCTATCGAGAAACCATCAAAGTAGCTTGGATCACGCTCTCCAAATCATAAACAAATGGAGAATTTCGATACGTGGATGCAGCAATGGTATACACTTCTCCGTTAGAAGATAACATCAGAATTAATCTTGCATAGAACGTAATGATTCCGTCATTTAGATCGATATGTCATTCATTTATGCGGGAGGAAACTAAATCATCTCACCAGATATTTATTATCGTTTGCGGCATTTCTAGTCAGTCGCAAAAAAAGTACTTACGCTCTGACTGTTCTCCGAGTAGCTGTCACTGGCGATCTCGCACATATAATTGAAGGCAGTCGGCCAATGGCAGGACGCACGTATAATTTGATTGATTTATGTGATGCTATCTGATACATTGGAAATTATGCCTCCAGCTTGTCTACAACGACCCGCCGTGGTTGCTCAGTGGCTATGGTGTTGGGCTACTGAGCACGACGTCGCACGATCGAATCCCGGTCATGGCGGCCGAATTTCGATGGGGGCAAAATGCGAAAACATCATCATCATCAGCCTGTTTTATGTCCACTGCAGGACTAAGGCCTCTCCCTGCGATCTCCAATTACCCCTGTCCTGCGCCAACCGATTCCACCTAGCGCCCGCGAATTTCCTAATTTCATCGCTCCATCTAGTCTTCTGTCGGCCTCGATTGCGTTTCCCTTCTCTTGGTAACCATTCTGTAAGCCTAATGGTCCAACGGTTATATAACGGGCTCATTACATGGCTTGCCCAGCTCAATTTTTTTTTCGCTTGATGTGAATTAGAATATCGTCTATACGCGTTTCCTCTCTGATCCAAACCGCTCTCTTTCTGTCTCTTAACGTTATGCCTAGCAATCTTCGTTCCTTCGCTATTTACGCGGTCCTTAGCTTGTTCTCAAGCTTCTTCGTCAGTCTCCAAGCCTCTGCCTCATATGTCAGAACTGGTAAAATGCACTGATTATACACCTTCCTTTTCAATGATAATGGTAAGCTTCCAGTCAGGAGCTGGCAATGTGTGCCGTATGCGATCCAACCCATTTTTATTCTTCTGTGAATTTCCTCCTCATGATCAGTGTTCGCTGTGATTAATTGACCTAGGTAAACGTACTCCTTCACACACTGTACAAGCCAACTGGCGATGCTGAAGTCTTGTTCCTTTGCCCGGCTATTTACCATTATTTTTGTCTTCTGCATATTAATCTTCAACCTCACTCTTACACTCTCCCTGTTAAGGTCCTTAATCATTCGTTGTAACTATTTTGCATTGTTGCTGAATAGACAAATGTCAACGGCAAACCGAAGGTTGCTGAGATGTTCGCCGTCGATATTTATTCCTTAGCCTTCCAAGTTTAATAGCTTGAATACTTCTTCCAAGCACGTAGTGAATAGCATTGCAGAGGTTGTATCTCCCTGTCTGACCCCTTTCTTTATAGGTACCTTCCTGCTTTTCTTGTGTAGAATTAAGGTAGCTGTAGATCCCGTGTACTTAGATTTAGGTGCACGTTAAAGAACCCCCAGTTGTCGAAATTTCCGGAGTCCTCCACTACGGCGTGCCTCATAATCAGAAAGTGTTTTTGGCACGTAAGATCCCATAATTTAATTTCTTTTGTCTACGACATTTGGTGGTTGTCCAACAAATGTACGGGTATAGGGTACATGAAGAAATGGCGAAGAAAGCATACGCACCTACATATGCATAAGTAAAACAAGTAAATTATGGGGTTTTATATGCCAGAACTGCGATCTGATTATGAGGCACGCCGCAAAGAGGGACTCCGGAAGTTTGGACCACCTGGGGTTCTTTACCGTGCGCCTAAATCTAAGTACACGGGTGTTTTAGCACTTCGCCCCCATCGAAATGCGGCCGCCATGACAGGGATTCGAGCCAGCGACCTCGTGCTTAGCAGCCAAACACTATAGCCACTAAGAAAGCGCAGCGTGTACATACACACAATGATGAGCACTTAGTGTCAATGCGTTTGGATCGATAAGCGGTGTATTAGGTGCTGTAAGAGACTTGGTTTAATGTGAACACAATTTAGTAAAGCAATGAACGGGGCTAGTTCGTAGACATTCATGATTATATTGTGCTTAGTGTTACACTGACGAAGATAAGGGACGTCCGTGTCTTCCCCTTTATGTTCGTCAGCGTAACACTAAGCGCATTATAATCACGAATCACGAGTGACCATAATTGTTCAGACAAATAAAACAAACAGCTGAAGAAACCAATGAAGCATACAAAGTATCAATCACAATGTGAAAAAAAAAGAAAAACGTAAATTACCCAAAGGGTTGTATCTTTTAAATGACATGAACTTTTGTTTGTACAGCGCGGACTCAAACTGATCGCGCAGCGAAGGCGAAATTGCCCGAACAATTGAGAAGTAATTTATTTCGGACCCCCTAGCTGAAAGCAGCTAGCCAGCTATCATATCTAGCTGGCTTTCTCTTCTTATCTATCATCACTTATCTCGGCAAGATTGACTTTACGACATGATGGACGGCCAAGCTGTTTACCGATAAATCGGCCATGCATTCCCCTAGGGTTCGTGACTGGATTTACTTATAGAAAGAAGGCTAAGGTGCTCAGCTAATCTATGTTGCTCTAGTCTGATAGGCTGCCCTGATGAAAGGAGGTCAGTTGATTTATGATTACGAAGAGAATGAGTTGTGTGCAGTATAAGACGTGACTCCGGTCTGTCGGCAAGCCTTCAGAGGGTCTCGTACCTTCAGGTCTCGCTCAGCTGCTCTCGCAGACCTACCTAGCTCTTGCGGAGTTCTCCAAAACGGCGCTGATGAAGGCGCCGTTACCTCTTGAAAGTGTAGCTATGTTCAAGGCACTCACTGGACTACCATTTCTGGTTGTGTAGGTTCTTCTTCTGTTAATATTTCGTTCCCCTTTTGCCTTCGCCAGTGCAGAGTAGCCAACCGGGCTGTCTTGGTTAACCTCCCTGCCTTTCATTTATCATTTTCCTGTGTCTCTCTTTAGGCGTATATTCCACACCACAGATCCCTGCTGGAATATCTGTAGGCTACGTGCGTTATAGCTTGCCAGTTTTCACAAACATGAGGCACACTTGCTCGTTCCGCGCATGTACCTAGAGATACTGCGTTGCAAGGCGGCTGTTGGCATACTTGGTGACCCCTACGCTGCTCCAATGGCTGCATACCCCTCACACGAACCTCCTCAATATTTTTTTTGTTTTTTTTAGGAGTGTTTCGTCGACATGAACACCACCGTCTGCCGGTTATCCATAGTTTACGCCCTGGCAGCACTTTTTCGAAAGCTACTATTTCACATGCCCCCACGAACTCATGAGGTTATGCCTCCGCTCATTTACCACGCACACTCCCATAGATGATGACTAAGCCTCTGGTGGGGTTTTTTTTTAAAGGAATTTACGAACAAATTGACTTTCCCGACATCAGATTCTTGGAAACTTTTACTGAAGCATATATTGAAAGAATATGGGAACTTCGTGCTTGCGCACACGGATTGCTCCAAAGGCGTGGGATGGAATCCCTGTCGTGGCGGTCGCGTTTCGATGGGCGCAAGATTCAGAAACACACGTGTACCGTGAATGGGTACACGTTTAGGAACCCTAGGTGGTCTCATTTAATCCGGAGTCTGCCACTGTACGGCGCGATTGATAATCATATCGTGATTTCCGGACGTAAGATCCTGCAAAAGAAAAATACACGGATGGTGGTATAGCATCGCCACCTCAACAATACGGCCGTTGTTATACCGGCTCATCACGTCATTCGAAGTTACCGGTTGGAACACAAGACCATACCTCAACTGCAACTGAGCTTTTGGAGAGTCGAGAAGTTATCTGGAGCATTTCTCGTCAGTTCCCTTAGAATTGAAACCATATTAAGCTACTCAAGACCAGCACTGCAAATACTTTGATGTTTCCTGAGGGAAAACTCGTGCTATTTTCCTGTCCTAGAATTTGCGGAACTCCAAACTGTTATATAAAGAAAAGGACACCAAAGAATTGTATACCTGTCACTGTCTGAACACTGTAGACTACACTGGACTTATCTTGGTGATGCAACAGATAAAACTGGCCTTAAAGTGCGGCGCTATGATCACCATACCATTCTCAATGCGAGACTTCACAATTTTTCATGTTTTACTATGCCGGGTAAAACATCTCAATTAAAAAGAGAAGATATTAACTCTTAACCACTTCATGATTTTTCTATGAGCCTTTCGGGCTTGCGGTTTTGCAGCTCTTTGTATCCAACGCCTCATAATGCATGATTCGGCTTTAGAATTTTCGAACTGAATGAGTCCGTATATTCATGTCGAAACTTCGGAGAGAGAAGTAGACAAGCACTGTAAAGAAACTACCCGGCATGATCGTATGCGTAGCGTTGTCCCCTTCTACGCCTTGTATATACATCCACTCTACCTCAGGCGAACCTTTCGTACCTTTCTCTCTCTATCTCTGTCATCCGCCCTGCGACTTCAACTTAGTACAATTCATTGCTAACAAGCATAAGTAGTCGTGGAAGCCATGGCTAATGAACTGTCGTAGGACGCGTACGGCTGATTCGATTGCAGCCATGTCAAAGAAGGACCCCAATTCGCGCCGGAGGCGTTAATGGCGTTTCTGCGTTCTGCCACTTTCGTCGTACTGACGTCGCCTGCTATGCGAAGAAGGAATGACCAGTTGGCTATCCTTTTATTGACGCTGGTTGTACGTCGATTCCGCTACATTTTTTTTTCCTGGCACGCAGCGTCGCCGGTGGCACCCCGCGCACAATCCGCTTACTCCGTTAGAATACAACCCGAACACAAAATACCAAGGACATCGTGACATCCGCGCGGAAACTCTCTTCCGTGTGGAAATAACATCGAACGAGCGCATGGAGCTGCGCTGGTGAAACGTCGCTGTTCTCTGGCAGCGAGAAAAGAGGTCCCTTCGCAGTCGTCCGCACCAACGTAGTCTGCTACTGCTGTGCGGCTGTTACTGCTGTTAGCGTTGTTCTATTAATAGAAGCGGCGACGCGCGCGGATCGACTGCAGCGTCGGCTTACCGGCTCGATTGCCTTGGGGTGCTCGGTACAGCGGTTTATCGTGCCTTCTTTTACGAGGGAGGAGTGTGGAGTTGGTGCAGCACGGTGCGCTCTCTAGGAGAAGCTTCGCCTCGCTCTCCCTCCTTCATTCTCTAGCCGCACCTTTCACTCTAACTTCGAGGCTAGACACTAATTCTCGTTCTCGGCTGAGGCAGAGCTATAATGATGAGGCTGCAGCAATAACGAATGCCATGAATGCGAGAGTCCTCGTCTGGAAAGTGGGATGCTATGCTCTGCCTGCGAGTGCAGCGGTGGCACGTTAGCGTTCATATATTTACAGCACGCTACTTACATTGATTGATTGATTGATTGATTGATTGATTGATTGATTAATTGATTGATTGATTGATTGATTGATTGATTGATTGATTGATTGATTGATTGACGTCGAAAAGGGGCACAGTATCTATGAGAGGCACCGTACTGAGAAGCTCCACAATGACTTTACATAAAGCAACCACCTGTTCTTTTTACAGGTAAACTGGTAGAAATTCTTGGGATCGTATAAAACCTAGTGTTTCAGATAGTGCACATACAAAATAACCTCTGTAAAAAACTTTTCCATTTGAAATACTCGTGGATGAGTCGCGAAGTACTAAAAAAATTAGATACGTTAACTTTAAAAAATGAGAACTGCGTCATTACCACTCACCGGAAGTGATCCATGAGCAAGAACGTTGAGACCCACGCAGAACGGATCCTCGGCGTGACCTTCGATATTAGGTGGTACTCACGGCTGCCCGCGGTGCGCTGAAAAATCTGAGAGCTGACGTACTGGGATATGCGCTAGTCTCCAGGTACACGCGTCGTCTGCTTGAGTGCTATTAAAAAAATAGACAATCACTATAGCCCAGTAGCCTTGCCAAGATTACTTCAATGGCTTCCGCTTACAACAGTGACAAGGCAGCGTCTGTGGGATTTACGCGAGTGATGTGTTTGCCTAGCGGCGATCCATGATAGTGATGAGCATACCAGACAGTATACTAGTCTAAATACGTGGCACGTTTCAGAGCACTAGAATTGCGGCGCGTACACGATCATGTCTCGTTTTTTTCCCCTTTTATGCGAAAGCATTATCTGCCCCAATATGAGAAAATCTGTCGGCGTGATCGACAGATAGTGCCAAAAATTGTCGACGTCACAAGGAGTAGAAACACGTCATAAACTGCTCGGGTTGATGTCACATTTCTCTTAGTGGTTCCTGTGAACAAAGTAAATTAAAATATTTGTAAAGAAAATCTGGTAAATTTCGGTCTGGTTGGGAATCGAACCCCAGCCTGAAGAATGCGAAACGAGCACCCTTCTACCAACGGCACGGCGGCTCCGCGGTTCTGAATCACTAAAAGTGTGCCTACAGTGCGCGCGTCATTAGTCGCGTTACGTCGCACGTGGGCAAGCGAGTGCTTTGAGACGCTTGGCGCATATTGATTTGGCCTCACCGAGGTGCAGTTATAACGTAGACGAGTGCTTGCGCGGACATGGAACGCGCAGAGGAAGACATTTCATCAAATTGACTATAATGTATCCTCTCGCATTCTCACACGTAAACAGTCTTAAGGGTCTTTGTCGAAGGTATTTTTTTTTCTATGTTTTCTTCTAAATGTATTGCGGACTTTCTTTAGGGTGCACAAAACGATTACCTAACAATTAAGGAGTTAGATGCTGCTGAATTACATTTTTTTTAGGACGCTTTTACCCTAAAGTCAATACTTGTCAAGTCCCTTAATAATTTTAACTAAACATGCAGTTAAGAATACAAAAAATTATGCAGATCCCACGCACTAGGGGAATTGATGTAAGCGAAGCTTTATGCGCTAGATGCTTTGATTTACGATAATTAGCGGCGATGTTGACGGCTAAAGCTTAATTTCTGCAATGTTTAGTCTAACACGAGAGTGGTGAGTTGATGTTAAACCATACCTTGCCTGCATCACTGGCGTTTGTGTGCGTAGTACACAGAATTTACACACAGAACTGTTTACTTGAAGTGTTTTTGTGCGCCATATTTCATAACCTCTGAGAGGGTTGAGCATTGTCATTGCCTCACATAGCACATCCCACTGTGTCAGAAGTATTAAACTTGAATTGGATTATGGGGCTGTAAGTGCCAAAAACACAAGCAGGTTATGAGGCACGCCGTAGCGGCGGACTCCGGATTAATTTTCGCACCGTGATGATCTTTAACGTGTCCCATAATCTAAGTGCACGTGCGTTTTATATATTTCGCCCCCGTCGAAATGCGGCTCCCGCGATTGGGATCATATCGAAGCCGCAAAGCTAACGCGGCGGGCAGAGAAGTATTGATTTGACGGTCGACTGCTTCCGTAGTGTCTCCTGCGGTGCGCTTCAATTAATGCGACTCTGCTTCTGCACGCCCTGCTTAGTTTGTCCGCTTGACATATTTGCATGGGGGTATCTTTCAGAAATAGCAGCAACGTACTGTACTGTACCTAGAACTTAAGTGTATCCAGTTCTCCGCATCCGCTGTCGTATTCGCAAGTTCAATCGCCTGCAGGTGGCGCGCAAGGCGAGTCGCCTTGCGCGCCACTCGCATGACTCGCCCCTGTCATGTATACACATGCACTGAACCACCCCCGCCGCAGTGTGCCGGACAGCAGCAGCCACAGCAGCAGGGGGACAGTCGACGGAAGAGGCAAAAAAAGCTTCGCTTTAACACGTGACTAGCTCTCTACAATAGCCAACATGTACTTGGTCGCGTCCTTCTACACAGAGCTTAAGCAAATGTTTAAACCTTGGAAAAAGTTAACTGGGACACCCATGTATGAACTCTACATGCTGTCTACAGACAAAACCCGGTAAAAACGTAAGGCTGTAAATTCGTGTGCTGTCAATTTTGACACTGTAGGGACTTGGCCGTAAAACACCTAAAATTTTCTATAAACTGTCCAATTGGTATTTTTTGTGACGGGAAGGCGCAGGCAGGGGCGCGCAATTATTTGACGCACCCGAGCCTTGGAGACTAGGGCTTTAATCTGGAGGAGCTAAGTAAGATCCGGGACGCGCAGAAGAGCCCACCATTTACCAGTGCACAGAGCTCTAGGAGATCTCGTCTCTATTTAATCCTTCGAGTGGCAAGACACACCGCCCTTACAAAAATTTTTATAGAAAGTCCATAGACAGTCTATAGACATTTGTCTATGAAGTCTATAGACTGTCTATAGACATTTCTTTAGACTAGTCTATAGACAGTCTATAGATTTATGGCCATACACTTTTTATAGACTAGTCTATAAAAAGTCTGAGTCTATAGACTGTCTATAGACATTTCTTTAGACTAGTCTATAGACAGTCTATAGACTTATGGCCATACACTTTTTATAGACTAGTCTATAAAAAGTCTGAGTCTATGGACTGTCTATACACAGTCTATAGACAGTCTATAGACTTATGGCCATACTTTTATAGACTAGTCTATAAAAAGTCTGAGTCTATAGATTGTCTATAGACTGTCTATAGACTTATGGCCATACACTTTTTATAGACTAGTCTATAAGAAGTCTGAGTCTATAGACTGTCTATAGACGGTCTATAGACTTATGGCCATACACTTTTTATAGACTAGTCTATAAAAAGTCTGAGTCTATAGACTGTCTATACACTGCCTATAGACAGTCTAGAGACTTATGGCCATACACTTTTTATAGACTAGTCCATAAGAAGTCTGAGTCTATAGACTGTCTATAGACTGTCTATGGACAACTGTATAGGCTTACAGTTCTACTTTTGTAGACTGAAGTCTATAGAATGTCTACAGATGAGATTTGTCCGTAGACATTTTATACACTTCAGTCTACAAAAGTAGAACTATATATACAGTTCTACTTTTGTAGACTGAAGTCTATGGAATGTCTATATACAAATGTATATAGATAGTCTATAGACATTCTATAGACTTCAGTCTACAAAAACAGAACTTTATAGTCCGATACACTTTTTTTCTATGACATTCTGCAGACATTTGTTAACAAATATGAATTTTTTTTTAATCTATAGGCACTCTATATACACAGACATCTTATAGACAAGTCTACAAAGAGTGTATAAGGCCATAACTCCATAGCGGCTATCTACAAGTTAGTTTACATTTTTGTTTACATGCGGTAGCAAAAAGTTTTGAATGTATTTATGCATGCGCACCTGTTCCTTTTCATCTGCACTTCTGCATTACCGTTAGTAGATTAATAATGCTTCTGAACCAGCTGTACTTTCATATATGTTGCACAAACAGAAAGAATTTATATAGTGCTGAATCATGCAGTGCGAAAAATAAAACAAATGCGCCAGCAATGCATTCACCGTTTTTATTGCTCGATATAATAGATGAATTCCTTAAATTCATGTCGTATGCTATTATGGAAACAGATTAAATATTTACACTACTCCTTGGCAAGCATGGTCGCCAGGCTGGCCTTGACCTTTGTGTCATTAGTCCCAAAGGTGCTGCAGGTGTATGCTGCAAATAAGTAGATGCAGCAATATGAGGCAAAAATAACAAGTGTATATTCTTTGTGTGTTCATTAAGCAGCTTAATATATTTGCTCAAACCATCGAAGTCAATACTTAATGCGGTTTAACTATGACTAATGGCTGCTTGTCAATACAAATCAGCACCTTTATAGAATGTTTTATTGCATGGTATGGTGAACAATTAAACAGTCACAACTGCTGCTCGTGCCAGAAACAGTATGTTCCCTTTTATGACACGTTCATATATGATGTATTATTGTACTTATCCCAAATGGTCTCTATATTTATTGCTGAAACGTTACCCAGTTGGGCTGTCTGTACATTTTTTTTGGCTGGTAGTTAAGTATGCCCGTGCAGAGGGATATTTTCAGAAGACGTGACTGGAATATTCACAGTATCATGCCTAAGATTGTAATTTATTTTGCTTAATACACATTTAAATGTCTTTCTCATACTTTTAAATGAATGGGTGATTGGCCATAACTTCAACGGAAGGCAGATGGGCTGATTGTATCGATATGGTCACTTAATTTGTTACAGGTAATGAGGCCTCTTGGGCGTGCTAACAGGTTTCCAAGTTAGGTATACCACATGAGCACCCGAAATACCACACGAGCACTTTGTGTCATGGCACGACAGATATGCACCTCCTAGGAAACAGAACTGATAGTATAGTTCGAATGAATTCTATTACAGTAAATTATTTAAGGGATGCTTTGAAAGATGAAAATTTTTTCTAGGCTATCGAGGTTCAGGACGTTTAGTTAACGCAAAAAAAACACATATTGAGTAAGAAATGCCTTGTCAGTAAGCTTGACTTTCTTTTATTTTTCAATAAATGGAACCAATTTCCTTCAATTTTTATCAGGTGAAACGTTTTAAAAATATATTTAACTCAGAGATTCTCTGGAAACTTTGTATGACATATAACAAGACAGCATACCTATGTGGCCATTTTAAAATTTCCCGATCTTTTTCCAAGCCTTCCCTGGCTGTTCTCATGAAAATTTTCTGGCAATCTATGACGCCTGCAGCTTAAGTGTAATAAAAAAAATATTGTGGTTTAATGCTTGCCAAGTACTGCCAGTCCATAATATTTAGATAAAACGAATAACACGTCAGTCACTTGACATGCAGTGTTAGATTCAACTGACTTGAATCCCTTGATTAATAAAGCTGACAAGGGCTTCGGCAAGTTCGTAATTGATGGCCACACGAGTACAGCACGGAAGACACAGAGACACACGTAAAGCAAATGCAACAATGTGAGGAAAAACTATACGAGTTATACAATTAGTTATTTTTACGCTTCAGTAGTAGTTTTCAATATAATTTGCTCTCATCACTTATGCCTCTAGTTAACTTTGTTTACCTCTGACTAAAGACTACATGGGAATATTAATCATTACCATTATGATGTTTCGTTATACTACAGTATGATAAGCAGTTAGACAACCGTAATGGTCGCCGGTGCCAGCAACGGTACGTTTCGTTTTAGGACAGGTTCATGTGACACACAGTGTACTTATAAAAATAAAAGAAATGCGAGAATCCCAAACGATTCCTATAATAATACTTGTTGAAACAAAGATACCCGGCTGGACTGTGCACATTTTTCAGGTGTTAATACAATATGCCCGTGCCGAACGAACATGCTCAGCATACTGACTGCAGTTTTGAACAATCACGTTAAGATTTGCAATTTACTTCCGCTTAGAACAGTCTGCAATGTCTCTTTTCTCATACTTCGAGATGAATATATTTGCCACACTTTCAGTAGAATGCACATGAATGGGGGCGTACTGATCAGGTTACTTATCAACTAAAACATGTTACGATCTCTTAGGTGTGTTGATAAGGGTAGAACAAATGCAATGCCCACTGAATTATTTGAATAATCTGTGCGTTATCTACTTAGAAAAGACCACCAAATTGATAATCTGGCTCTTTTTTTCTTTTGTACAGCGCATATTGTATGCAGTCTGTCCAAGACGACGGCGCTACATGCAACAGTAATGAAAACCGGAACACTTATTACGCACGACAATGGCTTCATACCATGCACGATTAGCACAATGCGAATCTGCGCCAGCAGCTGCCTTGTGATTAAGAGCACGTAAACTACAGAACGCCAAAGCATCGGAAGCCGCTTAACGCTTTTCATATAGCTCGAAAGATAACTTCTGCTGCTAAATTGTTTAAAAAAGAGACAAAAAACAAATCTTCCAACTACCGTCAAACGCAATGCCTTCAGTTTGAAACGTGTAAAGGTGTTCCCGGAGCGACTAATTTATTGTTCTCTAATTTTTTCGGCTAAGTTGCGGAGCTGCAAGTGACTAAGCTTATCGCAGGTTTCATGCTCCAAAAGCGTTTGTGGTTGCATATAAATAGATTGGGTGAATCCTGAGATTTCTACTAGATATTTCTTCAAGTCTCGTGTTTTTCTTGCTGTAACTTCCCAAAATTATTTAGATTGGTTGCCAGGAACCTTAAAAATACTGCTACTTTTAAACTATGCGAAAACGGCAGCGCACGCACTGCTGATGCATGCCCCGCAAACACGGCCTTTCATCCTAGTACGCTAGCAGTTATTCAACTATGCCTGTCTGTTTGAAAATTCTTGATGCTAACACAATTTCGAGATATATGCGTAAAGCGTGTCACGAGAATTTCGCTACACATACGGTGCAGCATTCATCGCGGCCGGATCAAGCGCCACTAAATGAGATCTACCACACTGGCTGCCCAACACACACAATCCGCTTAGTGGTAGCTCAGTATCAAGTTAAAACATGGTGTACTTCCTTTTTTACGCACCTAAGCTATAATGATAAAATCAACAAGCACAAGCGATCGCTCGCCGTAAAACATTCCGTATAGTAGAAGCGAGAACAGGAGCGCCTTATCAAACCATGTCAACGACAAACCGACACTATACCCGAGTCGCCTGCGCTACGTGCAGCCGGTTCGCGCTACGAAATGCGCTCACATAATCATGAGGTATTGACGCAAAACGTCTTTGATAAAGCTTACCATTCAATGTAGTTGACTTGTGATGCCACAAACAAGACACGCATACACAGACACCAACGTTCAGGGAGACACCGCACACCGGCACAACCGTTTACTTGCCTGGCGCGCTCGTTGAGACGGCGCACCGCCGCGCATGCGCAAGAACTCCGAGCATGCGCAGGAGCTCCGCGCGGAGGGCGTGCGCGCTCGGAGGAGTGTGAGCGCCTTTTCCTCCTTCATTTTTTTCTTTGTCTCTTTCTCTCTCTCTGATGCGCCATGCGCGCCGGAACGGGTGGCTTTTCTTTTCCGTTATGCATTTTTTTCGTGGACGAAGGAAATGCGCTGGCAGGTTGTAAGACAAACGCTGTGGGCTATCGTATCAGACTGGAACGCTAACATGAATGCGCTGTTTGTAAAAGCCGTTACGGTGCCCTTCAGACGTTTTAGACGCATTATTGTCAGCGTCGATGAGTAATACAGCGTATTTGTAGCATATCTTCCAGCGTACCGCTAAATGTGATGCCCGCACGTATGTTAGTGCTAATTTTCTGTTCCGATGATAGGTCAAAGCAATCAGTACAGCATTGAGGTACTCATATGCGTGGCTGCGCAGGCATACCGCCGGCGAAATACTGGGTGGGCTCAGAGAATTTGGCACCTATTTTAAGTGAATGAGAAACGTTGATGAGTTTATAGTGCAGGATATTAGGCAACAAAAGTCACCCGATGTTAGGGACGCAGCCGAGATATGAAGACAACGTGAAAAGTATCCGAGAATCGGACGACACACAACGCGAACACCACATGCGCGACATCGGTTCGTGGCACATTCACAAAGTCCGCGTTGTCAGCTACAAACATTACGAGTGTCTTTGCTGTTAGCTTGATGCCTGTTTCGAATCCACTTGTATCTGAAGCTGGCGTTCATAACATATATTTTAACAATTGGATCGGCGTTTTGCTTCCGTTATTCTACTGCCGCATAAGTGATGCGACAACTGTGAAGACTGTCTTGGGATTGCCGAGAGTGACTACGTAGATCATATGTGGTCAACAAATGCGGAGGTATACACTATGTGTATACTAAAGTCTACAAATAGGCTCTATAGCAATCTCAGCAGTATACAACTTTAGTGGCTTATATCAAATGCAGCTATGTATTATCCACCGGTACCTGCGCTTGGTTACAGCGTACACGGGTTGGGCCCAGATTAACGATGTTGGTCTATTGTTAATCTATAGACATGCAAGACCACGACAACTCAGAGGTGGTGAATTCACCACCTGGTCTGCGGGCTTTCGCCACTTATTCACCCCCTTTGCCACATCTTCACCATCTGACCTTCACCACCTGGTCTTCGCGAAGTGTGCGTCCGGGAAGCAGCCAGGTTTAGGGCCTTCGGGTGCCTGGAAGACCTTAGTGACTCGGACGGTGCCTACTCCGCCGCGATCCTCGTTCGGTGCAGCTGCACCGAACGCAGACTAGCAGTCTGCACGGTTTGCCCGCCGCGCCGGGGTTGCGGTGCCGTCGTGCATGAACCAGTGCCATATCATCGCGTTCGCAGAGGGCGGGGGGTATGCGAACTCGGAATTACATATTATCGACTTTCTTCTATAGACATTCAATACACCAGGAGTAGAGAAAAAATTGAAACCTTGTCGACTATTGTCCATAATATAGAGAGTCAACAGACAAAGTATGGACAAAAATAAATAGAAACTGTATCGGCTTTCGTCTACAGGTAGCCCATATAGAGGGGAAATAGACAAAAAGAAACAAACACCTTATCGACTTTTTCTATAGTCCGTCTATAGACAGCGAGTAGACAAAAAGAAATAGAAACCTTATCGACTTTCGTCTATAGAAAGTCTATAGACAAAGTATGGACAAAAATAGATAGAGACTGTATCCACTTTCGTCTATAGGTAGTCCATAAAGGGGGAGTAGGCAAAAAAGACACAAACACCTTATCGACTTTTTTCTATAGACCGTCTATAGACTGAGAGTAGACAAAAAGAAATAGAAACCCTATCGACTTTCGTCTATAGAAAGTCTATAGACAAAGTATGGACAAAAAGAGATAGAGACTGTGTCGACTTTCGTCTATAGGCATTCTATAGAGGGGAAGCAGACAAAAAGGAAACAAACACCTTATCGACGTTTTTCTATAGACCGTCTATAGACTGCGAATAGACAAAAAGAAATAGAAACCCTATCGACTTTCGTCTATAGAAAGTCTAAAGACAAAGTATGGACAAAAATAGATAGAGACTGTGTCGACTTTCGTCTGTAGGCATTCTATAGAGGGGAAGCAGACAAAAAGGAAACAAACACCTTATCGACTTTTTTCTATAGACCGTCTATAGACTGCGAATAGACAAAAAGAAATAGAAACTTTATCGACTTTCGTCTATAGACAGTCTATAGACTTTATATCAACAAAAGTCCAAATCTATAGAAAGGAAAGGTCGTCTATGAAAAGTCTATAGACTTTCTATAGACAGTCTAAAGTCATTTTTGTAAGGGCGCGCTTTACCCGAGATGCTGGCGCACGCGATTAAGGTCGGAGT
Organism: Dermacentor variabilis; assembly: GCF_050947875.1. Classification (NCBI taxonomy): domain Eukaryota; kingdom Metazoa; phylum Arthropoda; class Arachnida; order Ixodida; family Ixodidae; genus Dermacentor; species Dermacentor variabilis. The sequence goes on along the minus strand of NC_134571.1, from coordinate 49,638,637 downwards.
CCTTTGTGCCGCTTTATGAGAACTTTGCTAGATAACGGTTCCGAAGTGACTCGTTCCCAGCTCGTTAGTGGACCGCCAAGAGCAAACGAGACACCTAAAAAACAACAACAACAAGTCGCACGCGGCGGGGGGGGGCTCGGTAAATTGGGCGTTGTGCCACAGATTCTACACTTCCAGCGTCGGCAACTGCATTTTGTTGGGGGTGAAACGAAAGAAAAAAAAAATGTTTGTGTTCATATTTAGGTGCCAATTAAACAGCCAGACGCTTTCAACATGTATATGGCATCTATCTATCTATCTATCTATCTATCTATCTATCTATCTATCTATCTATCTATCTATCTATCTATCTATCTATCTATCTATCTATCTATCTATCTATCTATCTATCCGTTTGTTCATCGGTCCGTCCGTCCGGCCACCCTTTCTCTCTCTTTCTCTGAGTGTTCTCACTGGCCGTCAATGCGCACATAGCAAGATCTGTCGGGCTCAAGGCAATGCGACAACTTAACGGAACAAACTGTGGAGTAATTTTTTTCCGAAGCCAACAGCCCTCTTGCAGCGAAGCTGTTGGCTTCTAGTTGGTTGGGATTTTTTGTGGTGTGTTCACCCAAAAACGGCAGCTAGAAGAGGGGTTGGTATTCGAGTTTCCGTGTAATAGAACTGCGTTTTCTCCTAAACTTGAATTACAATCCAATGCCATCATGTCTGTACAATGTGTGTAAGATGTACTTTAGAAATTTTTTGACACATTTTACTTTGAGAAACTCAGTTAGTTCAATGCCACGCTTGCGCTAGGCAGAGTGCCTACTACAAGAATGAGAATGTACGCTGGACTTCCGCACATGCGCGTGCGCGAGTGACGTACGTCACTTGTGGTGGCGGTGCTTGTGTGACGTCATCTAACGTTCACACCAGCTGCGCTGTACTTCCACTTTCACAGGGTGGAAAAAAGGCGGATTTTTTTGCATGCAGACCATATCCCGCGCGAGTATCGTTTTGGCAGCCGACAGCCCGGCCCTTGCCGCTGTCTGTCTTGTGCCCCGAGAAACGATATTTTCCCCCTCCAGTCGACGCCCGCATACACGATCGCTCAAAGTCGATACAAGGCGCCGTGCGGAGTTTTGTGCAAGTCCATCTATCTTCATCTGAGACTGAAGCATATAAATGGAGAGTGAAGTAGGGTCGGCACTGCTCCGCTCGTACGTATGCGCATTCGTATACGAATGTACACGGAGTGATTAAGGAGCCGCACTCACGTCGTGTGGCTGTTCGAGCATGCGACGGGATGCTTCGTTACCATTCAGGTTCACCGACCATTTCCAAATAGATAGGCCTGGGTCCCGCAGCTATAATATAGCAACCCTAGTACGCAGGTGGGCGGTTGGCGGGGGGTTGGGGGGGGAGGCGCAAGATCGTTACGGGGCGGAGGAGAGGAAGAGACTTTCGCGGGGTGCTTGTGGTCGCGCCGGGGTACCGATGGCGCTGACGTGTAGAGCGTTCCAAATGATTTCCTTTCGATCCTGTTGCTTTTTTCGCCACTGCGCACGCACCGGCACACGCCCGCCTTTAGCCGGAGCGGCCGGAACACCCTTTCACTGCTCCAACCGATCTGTTTTTTTTTTCTCTGAATCTTCTATACCTGTCCCGACCGCAAGTATAGAGCAAGCATAAAAGAGAACTGCCAGAAATGAGTTTCAGCAGATTGCGCCCGGTCCTGCCAGAACGATGCAGTGAAAGGAAAGCTGAGAGTTAATGTCTGCGGTATAACGTTGGTCCAAATTGTGCTGCTCCAGCGCCTACAGTGATTATTCACCAGCTGTTGTGGCTAGATCCGCCTAAAAACGAACAATACTCGAGAAGGGTGTATGAGAGCTTCCAAGCTACGACAGTACCAGACAGAAAGTTATGTGCGTTGGCTCCTAGGCAATAAATAAGTTAGACAAGCCACTGCTGCAATTTCTGCGCGAGGAAGGCCTCCACGGTTTCGTTTAAATACACATAGGCCAAAAGGCAAACTGCCCGCAAAAAAAGAAAGGAAAAAGACGAAAGATATGTTAGCCAATCAGAGCCAGAATTCATTAAGCGCTCCGTTTCTAAGTTCTCCTTACATTAGCCGGGCACTGCGCCAAAAAATGATTTAGCTTGTCCGTAAGCGTATTCGCGTTGGCGGCCTACCGGGTTACTGTACAGAGGTGTACGGCTGCAACAACGCTCGTAGCGACATCTTGTCAGGCAGAGTTTCATCAGAGAGAACAGAAGGCTAGTACTGCAGTAGCAGGTATCATGTTCTATTATCTGCTTATTTAAAGCATTATTAGAAACATAAATATTTAGCTAACGTTGCAGTCATTTTCTTTTATTTCCCTTCCAACGAGAACACTCATACGACGCACAAATTTTTGAGACACATATATAATTTGACAAAACATTACAAGATGCCACTACCAGCTTTGCCTCACCCATCCACGACTCAGGTAATCCGTAAACGGTAAGATGTTTACGTACAAGCTAAAAACATCTACATGTCCTACATTGTGATTGACTAGCACCTGATCTTACCAACAGTTAGAGTGCAAAAGTGTTTCTTTGATTTTGGTTGTCTGTGAATACGAGCTCGGGGTCCATATTCGTAAGCAGTTCGTACGCTAGAACAAGTTGCAGTCAGTGGCCGACAGCGTACCAATAGGAAACCATTCTTACGGAAGAAAAGGTTGTTGAACGCAGCCTCAAGGGCAGCATTCACAAAGCTGTTTTCGCAAGAGCTACTTCATATTGACCGGACGCGCTTTTGTCGGGGCATGCTTTCTGGCCCCATTTGCCGGCGGCTATACGAGGTCTGTTAGAAAAGTATCCAACCTTTGGCCGAATAAAAAAAAAACTGGCATAACTGGAGCGTAGGAAACCTAATCACCCTCAAAGTAGTCTCCTTGGAACTCCACACACTTCTCCCAGCGATGCTGGCACTGTTGGAAGAATTCCGAGAAGGTCTCTTTCGGAATGGAGTTTAGCTCAGCTGTCCTTGCAGCCATAATTAATATGCTCTCTTGTCTGAAATCGGGCTCCTTTCAATTGCATCTTGATTTTGGGAAACAGCCAGAACTAGGAGGGGGCCATATCAGGATAGTAAGGAGCCTGTTGAAGTACAGCAGTCTGGTTTTTCGCCCAAAAAGTTCTGGATGACGTGCGCGGAATATGCAGGAGCATTGTCGTGATGGATGCGCCAATTTCCTGTTGACCACAACTCCGGTCCCTTGCGCCGCACAGCACCACGTAGGTGACAGAGAACATCCCTGGGGTACTCTTTGACGATTGTTTCACCCTATGGTGCGTACTCGTGGTGTGCCACACCGCAGGAGTCAAAGAAAGCAGTCAGCATCAATTTGACGTTGCTGCGCACTTTGCGGGCCTTCTTTGGTCTTGGTGGCGTGGGATGCTTCCACTGTGACGACTGGAATTTGGTTTCCGGGTCCTACCCGTACACCCAAGACTCGTCAACAGTGATTATGGTGTTCATGTAGTCGGGGTTACTGTTTGTGGAATCCTGCGTGTCCTGTGAGACTTCCACACGAAGTTGCTTTTGCTCCACCGTGAGAAGTTTCGGCACGAATTTCGCCGCAACTCTCATGGCCAAATCTTCTGTCATAATGGAATGTGCCGAAAAAGTGCTGATGCCCATCTGTTCCGCAATTTCTCGGATATTCACACGACGGTCCCGTATCACCAAGAGAAAGAGAGAGAGAGAAGGGAAGAAGGAAAGGCAGGGAGGTTAACCAGACTGAGTCCGGTTTGCTACCCTACACGTGGGGAGGGGAATGGGGAGTGAAAGAGAGAGAGAGAACTTAGGTGTAGGATGTCTATAGTCGGGCACTCAAGTCTGTTGCCCTCAGGTAGTGAAAAAGCGCTCGAACTGCTTTCTGGACTAATGAACCGTGAGGCCAGGCTCCCAAGATCTTCGCTTCCGTAAATGGCCTGTCATCCAGTCTATTTAAGGCACACTGGAGAGTCTCAGCGTATCACCAAAGCGTTCACTTCGGCCATGACCAGGTTATTTCGGCATGTTGATGGCTGACCGGAGCGGGGCTCGCTCTCCACCGATGTGCGGCCATCTTTAAACCGGTTGTACCACTGCTTAATCTGTGTGCTGCTCATAGCATCGTCACCGAAAGCCGTCTGAATATCCCCAATGGTTTCCACTTGGCTGTCGCCCAGTTTCTGGCAAAATTCGATGCAGTAGCGCTGCTCCAGTCGCTCCGCCATTTTCCTTGCAATAAAAAACCGACGAGAGCACTGCGCACTACCTCACTCAAACGCTGCGTCCCAGCGACTGACGCTATCGGCAGGCGGGGAAAAATTCGCGCATGCGCACGAAGGTGCAAGGTCGGCTGACGCAAGCGCGCTTGTTTCATATCCATTAGGTGTTCGAAAAAAAATAAGGTGGGATACTTTTCTAACAGACCTAACGTATAGCTCTTCTAACGTATAGCTCTTGCAAAACTTGGTCGCGTGCGAGCTGTTCTCTGAACAAAATGTGAATTAAGCAACACACAAATATTTTATTAAGAGGAGTCTGGCCATTTGCTGCGCGGCTTCGCCGGCATAATACCTCGCTAGGACCATTGGCCCGCCTAATTTCGTAAAAATTACGCTGCCGTTCAAAATACTTTGTAGACTACATCCTCGTCATCTCGACATACGCATTGCCACTGGCATCTAAGAACAACCTGTCCGGGATGGACCGTTCTTAGGTTCTGGTAGATCGCAAAGGCTAAGGGTGTAACCATAGCTTCCGACCTTTAAATAAATAGCTATAAGTGGTCCCCTATAGACTAACTACACAAAGCTCACAACACACTTAGCCCCCGGTAGTACGTTTTCTCGCTTGCCTATTCAATGCTCAAAGACATGCTGCCGACATAAGTCGGTGAACCGTTCAAGGCCTTAACTTTTTTTTAATGTGGAAACATGGGAACGTAGGTTGAAACCTTTAAATCTGTTACCACCGCTATAGCCTCTGCGTAGACGGATATGTCGCCCTATGGGGAAATTTCATCAAATATCTATAATATAACTTATGATGGTGTATGCAAGTAGTCTAGTAATTTGTGTACGTAATCATTAAATATTCACGGACTTTATAAAAGCAGACGAAGGTAATTCCTGAGGGAACGTAACACAAATCGTCGTTCCACAGAGCTGCGTCACTTCGGTTTTGCACTGAACTTAATTGCTAACGCTGTGGCATAGGGAGTACATGGGGGAGGTCAGGGACGCCATGTTGTTATACTCGTAAAGTAGTTGCGGAATAGGCTGAAGATAAGGGCGTGGGAATGACGCCGAACTCTCTGGCCTCACTCCCATCTTTCTATTCTTTCCCTGCTGCCTTCCGCCAGCGTAGGGTAGCCAGCAGGGCTCTTGACTGGTTAACATCCCTGCCTTCATATATATGTATATATATATATATATATATATATATATCACCTTCTCGTATTAGTTGTACAACCAACATCCTCTGGAGGAAAAGCTCTCGAAGCGACGCTGAGTGGGTGGCTGCTGTGATGGCAACAATGGTTAGCTTACATTTCAAATGCTTGGTTACTGAAGAGAACTGCATTGATTTCGCGTTTTTGATAAACGCTTATCTTAGAGACACTAGGGAAGTACAAACCGACGGCTAGTGGACGCAACCTCAGGCTTTGCTTAATGGGCTCTGTAGTGGAGAGAGGGTATCGTTCTAAATTTCGCTGCTGGCGTCAGCATTGTGTGCAGGCGCACTATCGTTTCTGCTGAGCGGCTCGGGGCGATTCATTAGAATGCACCGAGAATGCACATTAGAATCCTTGGGCCATAAGTGCTCGGATAAAACTCCCTAATTGTCTGTATAAATCTTCTGCAGACCTCTCCTGACTACTTTGCCTCCCTGCCTTTCTATACAGCCTTTTCTCTCTTCCCTCTCTCTTATCTCTGCATAGCTCTTCTTTTTTTTTTGCTTGTGCGCTTAATGCTATGCAGCTCTGCATTAGGAAATTATAGCTGGATAAATTTGTAATGACACGAGCCTGGTGCACAGTGCACCCGCAGTCCCGCATGGAAACGCAGCCGATAGGCTCTGTCGTATGGTCTAGGCAATATATTATACCACACTGATTCAGCACGAGAAGACGTTGGTTTTGAGATATGCGGAAATGATCATCATCATCATCATCATCATCATCATCATCATCAGCCTAGTTACGCCCACTGCAGGGCAAAGGCCTCTCCCATACTTCTCCAACTACCCCGGTCATGTACTAATTGTGGCCATGTTGTCCCTGCAAACGTCTTAATTTCATCCGCCCACCTAACTTTCTGCCGCCCCCTGCTACGTTTCCCTTCCCTTGGAATCCAGTCCGTAACCCTTAATGACCATCGGTTATCTTCCCTCCTCATTACATGTCCTGCCCATGCCCATTTCTTTTTCTTGGTTTCAACTAAGATGTCGTTTACCCGCGTTTGTTGCCTCACCCAATCTGCTCTTTTCTTATCGCTTAACGTTACACCCATCATTCTTCTTTCCATAGCTCGTTGCGTCGTCCTCAATTTTATAGCAGAACCCTTTTCGTAAGCCTCCAGGTTTCTGCCCCATATGTGAGTACTGGTAAGACACAGCTGTTATACACTTTCCTTTTGAGGGATAGTGGCAACCTGCTGTTCATGATTTGAGAATGCCTGCCAAACGCACCCCAGCCCATTCTTATTCTTCTGGTTATTTCAGTCTCATGATCCGGATCCGTGGTCACTACTTGCCCTAAGTAGATGTATTCCCTTACCACTTCCAGTGCTTCGCTACCTATCGTAAACTGCTGTTCTCTTCCGAGACTGTTAAACAATACTTTAGTTTTCTGCAGATTAATTTTCAGACCCACCCTTCTGCTTTGCCTCTCCAGGTCAGTGAGCATGCATTTCAATTGGTCTCCTGAGTTACTAAGCAAGGCAATATCATCAGCGAATCGCAAGTTGCTAAGGTATTCTCCATCAACTTTTATCCCCAATTCTTCCCACTCCAGGCCTCTGAATACCTCCTGTAAACATGGTGTGAATAGCATTGGAGATATCGTATCTCCCTGTCTGACGCCTTTCTTTATAGGGATTTTGTTGCTTTCTTTATGGAGGACTACAGTGGCTGTGGAGACGCTATAGATATCTTCCAGTATTTTTAAATATGGCTCATCTACACCCTGATTCCGTAATGCCTCCATGACTGCCGAGGTTTCGACTGAATCAAACGCTGTCTCGTAATCAATGAAAGCTATATATAAGGGTTGTTTATATTCTGCACATTTTTCTATCACTTGATTGACAGTGTGAATACGGTCTATTGTTGAGTAGCCTTTACGGAATCCTGCCTGGTCCTTTGGTTGACAGAAGTCTAAGGTGTTCCTGATTCTATTTGCGATTACCTTAGTAAATACTTTGTAGGCAACGGACAGTAAGCTGATCGGTCTATAATTTTTCAAGTCTTTGGCGTCCCCTTTCTTATGGATTAGGATTATGTTAGCGTTCTTCCAAGATTCCGGTACGCTCGAGGTTATGAGGCATTGCGTATACAGGATGGCCAGTTTCTCTAGAACAATCTGACCACCATCCTTCAACAAATCTGCTGTTACCTGATCCTCCCCAGCTGCCTTCCCCCTTTGCATAGCTCCTAAGGCTTTCTTTACTTCTTCTGGCGTTACCTGTGGGATTTCGAATTCCTCTAGGCTATTCTCTCTTCCACTATCGTCGTGGGTGCCACTGGTACTGTATAAATCTCTATAGAACTCCTCAGCCACTTGAACTATCTCATCCATATTAGTAACGATATTGCCGGCTTTGTCTCTTAACGCATACATCTGATTCTTGCCTATTCCTAGTTTCTTCTTCACTGTTTTTAGGCTTCCTCCGTTCCTGAGAGCCTGTTCAATTCTATCCATATTATAGTTTCTGATGTCCGCTGTCTTACGCTTGTTGATTAACTTAGAAAGTTCTGCCAGTTCTATTCTAGCTGTAGGGTTAGAGGCTTTCATACATTGGCGTTTCTTGATCAGATCTTTCGTCTCCTGCGATAGCTTAGTGGTTTCCGGTATAACGGCGTTACCACCGACTTCTATTGCGCACTCCTTAATGATGCCCATGAGATTGTCGTTCATTGCTGCAACACTAAGGTCCTCTTCCTGTGTTAAAGCCGAGTACCTGTTCTGTAGCTTGATCCGGAATTCCTCTAGTTTCCCTCTTACCGCTAACTCATTGATTGGCTTCTTGTGTACCATTTTCTTCCGTTCCCTCCTCAAGTCTAGGCTAATTCGAGTTCTTACCATCCTATGGTCACTGCAGCGTACCTTGCCGAGCACGTCTACATCTTGTATGATGCCAGGATTCGCGCAGAGTATGAAGTCGATTTCATTTCTAGTCTCCCCATTCGGGCTCCTCCACGTCCACTTTCGACTAACCCGCTTGCGGAAAAAGGTGTTCATTATCCGCATATTATTCTGTTCTGCAAACTCTACTAATAATTCTCCTCTGCTATTCCTAGAGCCTATGCCATATTCCCCCACTGACTGGTCTCCAGCCTGCTTCTTGCCTACCCTGGCATTGAAGTCGCCCATCAGTATAGTGTATTTTGTTTTGACTTTACCCATCGCCGATTCCACGTCTTCATAAAAGCTTTCGACTTCCTGGTCATCATGACTGCATGTAGGGGCATAGACTTGTACCACCTTCAATTTGTACCTCTTATTAAGTTTCACAACAAGACCTGCCACCCGCTCGTTAATGCTATAGAATTCCTGTATGTTACCAGCTATTTCCTTATTAATCAGGAATCCGACTCCTAGTTCTCGTCTCTCCGCTAAGCCCCGGTAACACAGTACATGCCCGCTTTTTAGCACTGTATATGCTTCTTTTGTCCTCCTAACCTCACTGAGCCCTATTATATCCCATTTACTACCCTCTAATTCCTCCAATAACACTGCTAGACTCGCCTCACTAGATAGCGTTCTAACGTTAAACGTTGCCAGGTTCAGATTCCAATGGCGGCCTGTCCGGAGCCAGGTATTCTTAGCACCCTCTGCAGCGTCACAGATCTGACCGCCGCCGTGGTCAGTTGCTTCGCGGCTGCTGGGGACTGAGGGCCGGGGTTTGATTGTTCTATTCATATAGGAGGTTGTGGCCAAGTACTGCACCAGGGTGGCCAATCCTGCTCTGGTGAGAGAGTGCGTTACCGGTTCTGGTCACCGAGATCAGGCCGCACTCCAGGCCTGTGTGTGCAATTTTCTCAACACACGTTTTTTTGTTTTTTGTATTTCCGGTGGAGAATTGCGCGGCACCGGGATTTGAATCACGGTCCTCTTGCACTGGAGACGGATACTCTACCGTCACCGTAGGAGTTAAATTAAAAATTGGATTATGTGGTTTTGCGTGACAAAACCACTTTCTGATTATGCACGCCGTAGTGGAGGACTCCGAAAATTTCGACCACCTGGGGTTCTTTAACGTGCACCAAATACTAAGTACACGGGTGTCTTCGCATTTCGCCCCCATCGAAATGCGGCCGCCGTGGCCGGGGTCCGATCCCGCGACCTCGTGCTCAGCAGCCTAACAGCATAACCACTGAGCAACCACGGCGGGTCCCGCAGGAGTTGTACGCCTCATTTAACCTACAGTGGTGCCCTATTTGATCAGTCAAGGTGGGCCAATCTGAGCTCGGTTATACCGCATGGATGGCACTCGGCTAGAGAACCTGGTATTTATGACCTGCACATGTGTGGCCACACATAAATGAGGATATATAATTTTTTTTTAGGAGGGTTTCCGTACAGTGATAAAATGAAGGAAAAGACATCAAAAAGAAAGAAAAAAAAGGGGGGAAAAAGGAACATAACTTGTGATTTGAACTCGTGATCCTTCAATGTTGTTCGGAAAGGTAGCTCAGTCGGTTGGTTCGTCAAGCCAGCGGTTACTTTCAAGCGCCATAGCTCCTGCTCCGAGCCTCATACTTATGTGGAAAGGGACTGATGATCATGTCCCTACAAATGCCAAGACAAAAAGCTTTACGTGCTTACCTCACGACAGTGTCTCCTCACGTTTTTCCATGTCGCTCGAGGTGCACATGGGCCAGTATTTAATTCAATGTTTCAGACCCCACTTCCTGGATGCCTTATTCATCCAGCTAATTCCTTGAATGCGCTGTACGTTTCCTTGGGCGTGCGTGCAAACCTCAAGCACATTTGTTGTTCACGTTTCTTCGTTTCGTGATGAAGCCCCTTTTTCAGTCTTTTTCTCTTCTACCAGTGTACAGTAGCCAATCAGAGGTTACTCATGGCTAACCTCTCTATTTTTCCATATCTCTATATGTGTAAGCAGTCCGCAGATATGAGTTGGCGAGATAAATGTTTAGGGGAGGCCTCGACGAAGCTTCATTACACGCGCAGCACTCTCTCGGCGTATATCTCCTTCATTCCTGACGGCCGTTGCAGCTTCCAGGCTAGTGCACCGTTTTAATCACCGGTGGCGTCGCACGGCGCCTCGGCACGTGGCTTGGGTGAGTAATGATGTCCCTTGCGGAAGTACCGAGAGGATTGGGACCCGGGTGCTGTTGCATCAGTGTGCAGCAGCAGGTCTCGCCGGCTCCCTCGACGCAAGTCATGAGCGCAGTCCCCGGTAGCTGAACCTCGTTAGCCTCTGTGCAGACCGGCGCGCTGCATTCTTGCGCGCCACCGACACAACCACCTGCGGTAGCTGGCCAACCGTCTCGTCGTTGAAGCGGAATTAAAGCGCTCGCGCTGTACCCGTGAGCTTCTCTTTGCTGCGGGATTCCTTTTGGCAGCGAAGCAAGTGGGCAAGCTCAAATAGTATGTGAGGGTTCGCAGTAAGGTGACACTGCAGTAGAGATGCACAGCTGCCATCAGGGAGCCAATCAAGAGCAAGATTGTTGGAATGCTCACGTCATTTTACATGCCTCTTGCTGCTCCACGTGAGAACGTCATCAGCTCAAGACTTGAGCGCGAAGTCGACGCCAAGGCACGGCTTCAGGCATGCCTGGTTCTCAAGAGGGGCCGAATTCAAGAAGCTTCGCCTTTTTAAGTGATCTTCGCCACTTCCCGGCTGCGTTTGTTAATAGAAGGCCCCGCGTCAGGGTTGGCTGAAAGTTGCTTTTACGAACAGTTTCCGCGTGAGAGATTTTAATGAATACAGGCCAAGGGAACATATTCACAAAGCTTGTCGTTTTTGCGTGCTCTTGGCCATGGGCTTGATTCCTTTGCTAATAATATGTCCAGCGTCAGAAATGGTTGAAATTTGCTCTTAGGAAGCATGTTAACGGCAAAGCTTCTTTTTTTTTTATGAATACCGAGGCGTCATAGCGTAAAACTATTCCAGAATTTTCTATTCCATTTCTGGTATCAACTTTCCGCGATTAGTTTGTCGGTCACTTACCCGCCGTGGTTGCTCAGTGGCTATGGTGTTAGGCTGCTGAGCACGAGGTCGCGCGATCGAATCCCGGCCGCGGTTGCCACATTTCGATGGTGGCGAAATGCGAAAACACCCGTGTACTTAGATTTAGGTGCACGTTAAAGAAACCCAGGTGGTCGAAATTACCGGAGTCCTCCACTACGGCGTGCCTCATAATCAGAAAGTGGTTTTGGCACGTAAAACCCCATAACTTAGTTAGTCGGTCACTTGACGTCAGGAAAATTGCGAAAGCTCATCTGATATGACGTGTACACACTGGTTATGCAAAATTAGACCGAACAAAACATAATAATTATTTGCGATACTACGCCTTTTTCACCATCAGCCCTCCGCGATCCACCAAATGATTTCTGGCTCCGCCTACTTCGCCTAATTGTCTGTCGCGCAACGTCACAATACCGCGGAAACTCACCGAGTCAAAGTGACGTGTACGCATTCAAGACGCATTAATATGACGAATAAAACCGAATTGTTTTCGGAATAGCCGGAGACTGCCCCGTTCCGTACTGAATAACAGTGCCCGAAACAAGGTAAATGCAATCATTAGATTAGGGAAACGCACTTATTTTAGAAAAATTAATAATAGTTTATGGGGTTTTACATGCCAAAACCACATTTTGATTATGAGGCATGCCGTAGTGGAGGATTCCGGAAATATGGACCACCTGGGGTTCTTTAACGTGCACCTAAATCTAAGTACACGGGTGTTTTCGCCTTTCGCCACCATCGAAATGCGGCCGTCGTGGCCGGGATTCCATCCCGCGACTTCGTGCTCAGCAGCCCAACACCATAGGCACTGAACAACCACGGTGGGTGGAGAAAAAATTTCAAGAAGCTCGATTTGACGTAAAGAAAGCGTGGTCTCTAATCAGCAATCTTAGAGCAGGTAACATTTCAACGCCTAAACAGCGTCTTTCATCTGTAGATGATGAACCTGTGGCAAACTTATTTAATCAGTCCTGTTCAAGTGTCTCAGGATTGAGAAAACGGCGGCCATCTGTGTGCATATTAACAGACAGCTTGCTAGATTCAGCATATTCCCTTACTCTCGCTTGATGAATTGACCGCCATTGTTTTTAGTTTTAAGACGAATAAATCACCAGGCTTTGACAAAATCTCGGTCAGTGAACGCCAGAGGCTTTTTAACGCAATTAAACATGTATTGCTATCGCTTTTAAACTTCATTTTGGGTGCTCGTGTGATTCCAGTGGAAACGAAAACTGCAATAGTAATTCCACTTCATAAGCAGGGTGTACGCAATAATATTGGATATTACAGACCTATTTCGATAATACCATGCATATCTCAAAATATTAGAGAAACATGTATGTGGCTCTTACGACAACACACTTTCTAGATAAGCATAGAGTGTTATCATCAAATAAGTGCGGATTTGTGCAGGGGGAGCGCACCCAAGCACTGTTAGATTTCTCTTATCTAATAAATTCCTCACTAGATCTCAACCGGGCAGCCTGTGCTCTTTTTATGGATGCCTCTAAGGCATTTGACAGTGTCTGTCATGACACTTCGTTACAGAAACTGTCTCTGCTAGACCTTCGTGGTTCATTCTTGAATCTGTTGATATGTGCAGGATAGACGACGGTGTGTAAAAGTGGGAAATAGTTTAAATGTTCTTACATATTTAAAAGAACATTTTGCATAACTTCTTCAATATTTCGTTGAATATTTCGAGCTAGCTTCGCTAATAACCACGTGCACTTTTTGTGACCCGAGTGTCAGGCACTGCGAGTCAAGCCCTCTGAGGCTTTGTCAAGCCTGCTATCTGCATATTGTTTTTTTCTTTATGCACTATAAAGATTGTATTGAATTGTATTGTATTGTATTGTATTGTATCGTATTGTGTTGTAGATGGCTGCCTGCAGAACGTTCTAACTTTAGGTTCTCGGAACTGCAGAGGAGAATGGGTTTATTTGGGTATAATAAACATTTCTGGATGTCAGTTTAACATTGTCAAGCCCTTTCATTAGTGAACTACGTAGCTATACCCCATTTCCTTCGCTGATGATCCGTGTTAGCTGCATTTTCACACTTCCGTTGCACGCCGCCGCGATTTTCTACGTGGCACTGAAAGCTAAGCAAAAAGAAACGGGCGAATCAAAGACGCCGACACCACCGTTTTCATCAGTTATTCTACCTTCACTGCGCTAGCCCGGCGTCACCGAAACCCTCTATATTTCTGCGCGCTTCTGGCCTCTGGTCAGTCAGTTACATAAGAAAAACCTGCCAAGTAAAGCATTGTTTTTCGCTTCGATAGCAAACTAAGGTGGCCTCCTGAAAACGAGGAGAGCGTTTCATTGGCGTGTTCAAACAACGCTGGCAGTCAGTCACTGTCCGATGCTTGCGTCGCGGTCACATAAACTTGACGTCACGAGAGTGAAATAAAAACATATTAGAATAGTTTTACGCTGTAGGTCCCCAGGCCCAGATTACCACAATGCAGATATCGTATACAGATAGGTACTTTATCAGTATCGTCGCCATAATTTCCCGCACCTGCCTGCAGTGGTACAGCCGAATAATTTTTTACCCGGGTATCCGGTGACTCGGTGGCTATGGCGTTCAGCTGTGACGTCACAGTTTAAAGACATAATCTGTTCAATTCCCGGCCGCTGCGGGTGCATCCCATTGAGCGCAGAACACAATAAAGCTCGTGTACTTATATTTGAATGAACGGGAAAGAACACTAGGTTGTTGAAATTAATCCAATATTCCGGGTATCTTAATCTGTCGCATCCAAGCAAAACAGTTGGTCTTAAGGTTGCAATGCACCCTCTTAAGGCCTATGTTATCCATCAAAATAAGCCAAAGCACACGTTCGGGTGATCTGGTTCATGCCATTATCAGCAATTTCGAAGATATAGTAAAAGCAGCTGAAGAATTTGATACTGACCTGTGCAGTACCCCGAGAAGCCACGATACCTCCATTCGATGTAGTAATTAACAGGCTACAGAGGCTCCTCCTATAACTAGCGATGGAGTTAGAAGAGCCTTGCAAGACATGAAACAGGTAAAAGCGGCAGAGTAAGATGGAATAACAGTCGATTTAATCAAAGATCGAGGGGACATCCTGCTTGAGAAGCTGGTGGCCCTTTATACGAAATGTCTAACGACTTCGAGGGTCCGAGAGAACTGGAAGAATGTCAACATTATACTAATCCACAAACAGGGAGACGTTAAAGACTTGGGCAATTGTAGGCCCATTAGTTTAGTTTCAGTATTGTACAAATTATTTGTCAAGATAATGTCTGATAGAATAAGGGCAACACTGAGTTCAGTCAACCAAGAGAACAGGCCGAGTTTGGGGAGGGATACTCTACAATGGATCACATCCACGTCATCAATCAAGTAATCGAGAAATCTGCAGAGTACAATCAGCCTCTCTACATGGCTTTCATAGATTACGAAAAGGTTTTTGATTTAATAGAGATACCAGCACTCATAGAGGCATTACGTAATCGAGGAGTGCAGGAGGCTTACGTAAATATCTTGGAAAGTATCTACAAAGATTCCACAGCTACCCTAATTCTGCACAAGTAGCAAGATATTTATAAAGAAAGGGGTCAGATAACGCGACACATTTTCTCCAATGCTATTCACTCCATGCTTGGAATAAGTATTCAAGCTATTAAATTGGGATGATTTAGGAGTAAGGTTCAACGGCGAATAACTCAGCCACCTCCGATTCGCAGATAACATTTTCGTATTCAGCCCACTGGGGACGAGCTACAACAAATGATTGAGGACTTTGAGAGAGAGTGTGTGAGAATGGAGTTGAAGAATAATCTGCAGAAGACAAAGATAATGATCAATAGTCAGGCAAGGGAACAAGAGTTCAGGATCGTCAGTCAGCCTTTAGAGTTTGTGAAGGATTACGTTTACCTGGGTCATTTACTCACAGGGGACCCTGATCATGAAAAAGAAATTTACAGAAGAATAAAAATGAGTGAGAGGATATACGGCACACATTGTCAGCTCCTGACAGTAAGCTTACCATTATCATTGAAAAGGAAGGTGTACAATCAGTGCATTCTATCGGGGCTGACATGTGGGGCAGAAACTTGGAGACTGACAAAGAAGCTCGAAAACAAGTTAAGGTCCGCGCAAAGAGTGATGGAACGAGGAATGTTAGACGTAACGCCAGAGACAGAAAGAGAGCGGTGTGCATCAGAGAGCAAACGGGGATAGCCGATATTCTAACTGACATTAAGAGAAAGAAAGGGAGCTGGGGCAGGTCATTTTTTGCACCGGTTAGATAACCCGTGGACCATTCGGGTTACAGAATGGGTGCCGAGACAAGGGAAGCGCAGTGGATCACGGCAGAATACTAGGCGGTGACACGAAATTGAGAAATTAGCAGGCCCTAGCTGGAATCGGTTGGCGCAGGACAGGGTTAATTGGAGATGGTAGGGAGAGGCCTTCGTCCTGCAGTGAACATAAAATAGGTTAATGTTGTTGTTGTTGTTGATGATGATGATGATGATGATGATGATGATGATGATGATGATGATGATGATGATGATGATGATGATGATGATGATGATGATGATGATGATGGATAACATCGTTACCATTAACCGTGTTGCAAATGGGGTGGTAGACAGCGTGCTGACCATTCCCGTGCTTCGTTATCTGTTAGTCGGATTACCGTTGGGGCGAATAACAAAGCGGATGGAATGGGCACACCGGTTCTCGAAGTCTATATCTTTCAAGAGAGAAAAGTTTGTTTTCCCTTCTTTAACGTTGCTTGAGTAACGAGTTTGACATTTTATTATAGCAGGCTCTAACGTAGCCTACACCTTTCCACGTTTCCGCATCTAGAATAAAAAGAGAACGAAGAGAGAAAAGAAGAAAGGCTGGAAAGTTAAGCCCTCTGTCCCTGGTTTTTGTTTTACAGCCTACTTTGAACTGGAGTGGAAGAGGAAAAGAAAGTGCCGGGAACCGATGCCTCGAAGGGCTTTTTTCCAGTGCGCATTCTAAAAAAGTCAGGCATAGGAGTCGTTTTCGAGAAGCGCAGGAGAGCTCTAACAGCGCTGGGTGTATTATTTGGTTTAAACACTCTTCACTGAATCAAGACGAAATAAATAAAGCGTGACAAATGTATGCCCTCTCTTAGTATCATTTTCATCAGCGAAGAGTTGTAAAATTTGAAGGGGCCTTTTTTCTCCACCGTATACGGAGTAGGTCCCAGGGTCCAGCCAGAGTATTTCGATAAAGTTCCACAGCCCCGCCCAGGCTTGCTGCACCTGCTCTTCTCAGCCTCTGTCGAAGATGCTGATACAATTCTTCAAAACTTCGCTCCTTTTACGGGAACTCACGCACTAACCCGAAGTAAGCTTTTGCTTTGGCTGGATAGCTCGGCGCTCAATTATTGTAACCTTGTAGGGGCAACAACAACATATTCGAATGCGTAGCAAAATCATCTCACTATAAAAAGGAAAGAAAAAGACATACTTTTTTGATGCTTCGCAGGTCGCCAAGCGCCAGTTTTCTTTCAAAGTGCCGGATGATCAACATATACATACCTTACATGATTATCGCTTAACTGTAAATTTAAGCTAGAGACGCAAGAAAATGTAGGTCATTTGACAATTCTTAAAGCAGAATATATTTCATTGCTCGACAAGACACAGGGAGTCGTGAGTTTGTGAATCTCCGTGTGTTCTCTTCTGGATTTCAGCAAACATAATCTTCGCTTTAAACTGTCTTCACTTCTTAACAGGTTGCTTTCCCTTTCCTGCCATGTGTATGCTTTCAAAACAAATGATAATAAATAAATAACAGCTTGATGTTTTCTTTCAGATTTTTTTAAAGTACTTAGACTATGAGACACGGTGATGGAAGAGTTTCAACTTTGCGTTCCCTATTGGCCTCGAGCTCCACCACTGGAAAAGCTGGTGCCACCGTTGGCGTGACATGCTATTAGGGATCACGTGGACATAACGGCCGCGTCAGCTGCTTCGGGAGCGCCGAAGCGAGCTGAAAACGTGTTTCAATTCCCTTGTACGCTGCGGTCCTCATTTAGCGGCGAGATTTTCCCGCTTCGAGTGTCCTTTACAACGCCGGAAAGCACTACAATAGGTAGTGGCTGCCTCTGAAGGCGCGCAACATGGTAGGCTACTGCTCGGTGCCGCAGTGCCGGACGTACACAACGGAGCCCGGTGTCAGCCTTATTCACACGTAGCCGCAGGACAAGAAACTGCGTGAAGCTTGGCTAGCGAAACATAAAACCGGCAAACAGTAATCGGCTACCACTCGGGTATGCAGCAAGCACAGACGCGAGGAAGATTTCTGCTACGGCGCCGGGTCTGCGATGTTCGGAAAACGCGCACTCAGACGTTCGCCCGAGTCCGCTGCCCGACTAATGTCATGACGGTTTGGTCTATGAACTTGTCGATGCTATAGATACTGGCAGGTTCACTGGAGTGGAAAGGGAGCGGTAAGAAGCACATTTAAAAAAGCATGGCATATGGTCATGTTTGTGATATGAATTCTGTGCACTGAATTACAAAAAAGAAGCAGGGGGAAATCGCACGCTGAGAACACCGATAAACATACACTGCGACGCAACTCGAGAAATAATATTGAGACGTCCCAGAATTTAGAAGAAAAAGAAAGATTGAGTCGTCGCGACCGCACATCACAGTCCCCGTAGACGTCGAAGTCTCTAAAATTAAAATATTTTTGAACAGCTCTGATAGCGCCCACGCAACAATGGTTGCTTGTATACTGTCAAATGCTCATATTCTGAGGCCTAAAGCTCATGGCACGGTGCGAAAGCGCGCACGCGGTGAAAGCGGAACAGTGCGCGGACAAGCACGCAGACGCGCAGTCGGTCGCTGCGAATCTGTGCGATCGCTGCATTGAGGCTTCATTCTATTACGCTCAATTTAGTTGTACAAACACTATAAAAACATATTTCACATAGTTTGCTCTCAGCGTTTACCCACCTTTCACGCAAGAAGCCGGTTCGGGAGACTCCATCGCGGCGACCACGCGCAGTGGCGTTCACGGTACGTATTCGGTAAAGAGATAGCATCTGTAAACGAGTCTGTGATTTCAGTTTGCCCAAGATTAATATTTAGACAGTAAAACGCTTCTCTCGTTTCGAAAGTACTTACAGAAATGTGCGGGAGAGCTCGCGCGTGGTGTTTTCAGTGAGCGCTGACACCAAAACCTGTGAGAAGCACGCCGCGTGATCCCTCATACTACGCCAGCGAGGCGCTTCCGATAGATGGCGACTCCGTAGCTCCTCGCCGCCAATATAGCTTGAAATTACCCAACAATAATTTGCTGCGCTTACTACATGGGTTTCACATATTAAGTATACATATTTTATTTCAGCTTTAGTATTTAACTTTCGTCATGCCATCGTCGTCTTGCAGTCGTCGTCATGCATACGCTGTCGTAGAGTAGTATGATGTCATCGTGTGTATTCCATCATCGTCATTTTCACTCCGTCATCCGACTTTCCTCATGTCATCGTCATCGTGACGTTGTCGTTTTACCATCGTCATCACTTTAGCAACGCCATCCCATCGACGTCATTCTATCGTCATTCTGTCGTTATCATGTCTTCATTTAAATGTGATTATGCTGCCGTTCAGTACAATCGCCATGGTCTTCATACACTCGCTGACATGCCATTGCCACCGTTGTCATGCAGTCTTCGTCAATGCGTCGTTGTCAGACAGTCACTATCAGGCATTCATTGTCATACCATCGTTGTCGTGCCGTTGTGGTCGTGAACTCGTCATCACTCCAGCTTCGCCATCCGACTCTCATGCAATCGTCGTCACGCCATTGTCGTCATGCGCTCATCCTCATTCCTCATTGCGTTGTGCTCATATCATTGTCATGCTATCGTTGTGCCATCGTCGTGGTCGTTCAAACGCCGTCATTCTAACTTCGACATCCGGCCGTCGCACCATGCATCATGCCGTCGTCGTCACACTGTCATCGCCATGCCACTGTCGTTATACATTCGTATTCACGCCTACACTTTACCATCGTAATCACTTCAGTAACGTCCTCTGATTGTCTTCACACTGCAATCGTCATGCCGCTTTTATCGATCCATCAAAATCATTCCTTTTTCGTCCTTCTATCGTAACCATGCTGTCGCCAATCCATTGTGCGTATGCAATTGTTGTCATGCGATAGACGTGAGTGCGTCGTCATCTGACAGTCGCTATCGCGCATCCGTTTTCATACCGCGTTTGTAGCGCCATAGTCGTCATACGCTCGTCGTCTTCCCATTGCCCTGTTGTCATCGTCGTCACACTATCGTCGTCAGGCCGCCAAGCTCATGCATAGGCGACCTTGTAAAACGAGTGCCATAGGAAAGTAGGACGATACCGAAGTATGCCGCATACAGCATAAGAAGCGTGAGTGCGCGAATCACCTGTACAGATGTTAAACAAACATGACTTCAGAAACACGGTGTCATATTACATTGCCCGAATAATAATCACATTACCGTCGACATTCTTCATGAAATGATTTCTGCCGCAGTTTTGTCTCTTATTATTTTGTTATTTCTTTTATTGCGTTTATGTTTTGCTACCTTGTCAGGGGATTGAGAGTTCTCAAGCCGTCTCTGCGGCTTTTTCCTGACCCTCCTCCGTGTTCAATGAGAAATAAAGTTTCATTCATTCATTCAATAATTCATTCATTCAGATATAGTGAGCTTCGTGAAATGGATACGTGACCTTGACTATTACATATTAATAACGATCTTTTAAGCTTCAAGTTTAGATTTTACCAAGTGTTTATGTTTGCAAAAGTTTGTGTGTACTGCGTTCTGCTGCTGCCAAAACGGGCTGTGGCCTCATCAAGTGGCATAGCTGCAGCTTTTATCTGCAGTCCCACCAACCGCATATGCTGTA
This sequence comes from Dermacentor variabilis, assembly GCF_050947875.1. Classification (NCBI taxonomy): domain Eukaryota; kingdom Metazoa; phylum Arthropoda; class Arachnida; order Ixodida; family Ixodidae; genus Dermacentor; species Dermacentor variabilis. The sequence goes on along the minus strand of NC_134571.1, from coordinate 49,618,244 downwards.
CAGGGTAGCATATACACTCATCTCACTCGGTTAAGTAGGCTATGGTGTCAAGAATGGTGCAACTCTGACAAATTCGCTGAGGAGGAAGGTAGCCGAAGGTTCCAAGTCACTGTCGCCACTGCCTAGGGTCAGTCTTCGGTTGAGGAGTTGCGACTCCCTGCCGGCTCCATAGTGGCATGACATTAGAGACCAACGCTCCTCTGCTACATTTGCTCTATCTGCTTTGTTCAAATTGTTCGATCTGCTTGGTATATATCAGCCCTATATCACAGCGAGAAGACGTTTGATTGTCAGACGATGGCCGCCAGCGCCGAATAGGTTCAACGGTGATTGCTGGTAAAGCCACGTCGTGGAAAATTTTCGCACAATTTGCTTTGTCGGTCGAAGCCCGCAACCATCCCCCTCGCGTGTTTTTTTTTAACTCGTTATAATTTCTTACATGGTTACGCTGGTACAAACAAATGCCTATATTATTTTCCGGCATTCATCACGTTCGAATGAGCTTCACACAGTGCTGCTGTCTGCGGAGGTCTTTCCGCCAGACTAAACAACAACACATCTCAGCAGTATGCGCAGCGCACCACCGAGACATTGAGCTTAATTACCTCGACACTGTAGTACCTGAGCGCACCAACACAAAAATAATGAAAAAGTAAATTGAAAAAAAGATATGGGGTATATAGGGCGGGGTTATTTGCATTGTGTTTCCTCCTTAAGCTACAGAACATAAGAAAGCGCGTCCTGTTGTCTAATAGAAAATGATAGGCTGTCTCCAACGGCATCGAAACTCACTGTTAATCAAATAAATTCTGTCACTGTATACGAATTGAGTTCCATTAGGAGGCCTAGCTTTTTTTCCTTTGTTCTGTTGACTCCAAGAGAACGCGAATTATCGTCTAAGTGCGCAAACATCCTCGAATTTGTTTCTTTTGTCTCTCTCTCTCTCTGTCTGTCTGTCTTTCCTTCTTCCTTTCCTTCTTTCTTTCTTTCTTTTATATTCCCCTCGCCTCGTGAGCAAAATCATGATTCGCTTAGCACCGTGTTCTTTGTCACTACGTAATTATTGTTCACTGCTGCCTCTGGCTATTTGCGAAGCGCACGCTATTTCTCTCTTTTTCTTTCGACACTTACATGGACGGCATCCCGCGATAGGCACTGGCGAGATTGGCGACGCGATCAAATTGTCTCTGAATTCCAGTTTTGCTCGTTTAGCGGTAGTGCGGCGGAACGAGCGTTGATTACCTCGGCCGTCCTGCACGCCACCGACCGAAAGAGAGAGCACGCAGGACGAACGGCGCAACACAAGCGAGCGAACCAACGCGCAAACAATCAAAACAGAAATGTGCGCGGTGCAGAATAAGCGCCGACCACCCCGAAGCAAGTGCGGGTGTAGCGCCAGCGCTCATTGACCAAATCGACGACCCGAGCGTAACGATTTTGAGCGCAGGCCACGAACGGACGAAAAAAACAGCAAACACGTGTGCGTGATTGTGCGTAAGTTGGGGAGGGGTAGCCGAAATAGAAAAGAACACGCGCGCACATGCGGGCTCTACACGCACGGGAACGGCGGATCGACGTGAATTGCGGTGTTGCGGCTGTGTACCGCTCGTAGTGAGAGGGAGAGACAGAGTGAGTGGGATACGTGAGGAAACAACAGAGTTCCAGGCAGATTTACGACGCACTATTTTGATCGTGCCATTTACATTTTTTTTGCCTGTCGTGTTTTGGATAGACTCTGAAAAGATATACAGAAAAGGTGTGCAACAAGGACACGTGGCACTGCAAGACCGGTGCTCGGGCGGCGACAAAAGCTGGTAGCTTTATGATCATCGTAAAATGGTAGAAACGAGTGAGTGAGTGAGTGAGTGAGTGAGTGAGTGAGTGAGTGAGTGAGTGAGTGAGTGAGTGAGTGAGTGAGTGAGTGAGTGAGTGAGTGAGTGAGTGAGTGAGTGAGTGAGTGAGTGAGTGAGTGAGTGAGTGAGTGAGTGAGTGAGTGAGTGAGCGAGCGAGCCTACTTAGCCACAGCACCCCATGGTGTTTATCCGGTGTTAGCCAAACCATTTAGCAAATTTTCGGTGCAAGCTTATTGAAGCATGCACTGGCATCGCTAATAGCAAACGTTGAGTGCAGCTTCAGCGTACACGCGTCTAACGTGTGCGCTGCAAACAAATAAGCAGTGAAAAAGTGACAAATGCAAAAGGCATAAATAATTAAGAAAACGAAAGACTACTCAATTTCTTAATCAAACTATACCTACCACCGCAGCTGCCGCCGCTCAATCGCCACATAGCAGCAGTGAAAGTAGCCATTAATAGGCTTGTAAATGCATATCATTCAAATGTCGCGCACACGTGCACAAATTTTGGCTTACACTGGCTATACACGCAAGCAGTGTGCAGTGAAATTTTTAGCATCTGTGGGCGAGATGTGCAGTTTTTCGCACGACTGCGTGCGTGCGGCAGGCGTGTAAGTCGGCTCTTAGTGGAGAACGTCTTAGTACGAGTGATAGGTGTGATTGCTTTGAAAAGCAATTTCCTAGTTAAGATGGCGATCAGTTTTCGAGTGGTTTCTTTTTTACATTTCTATCAATTGAGCGTCTTGTGCTCGCTGAGCGAAAAAAAGATATTGTTCTTAACTTTAGTTTACATAAAACGTAAGCCGTGTTGTTGCAGGACTCATTCAAGAGCGGATATTCAGGTAGGCCCAAGTGCTACTGATATACTGTGAAAAAAAAACAATCCTATTACTACTCAAAATATCAGCGAACAAAGAACATAATCTTCTATACGCACTCAGAGAAAAAAGTAAACGTAAGGGAAAACACAAATGTTCACAAAAGAAATCTGAAGTCTGAGGCTCCATTTCCTTTCATTCGCCTGTTCTAGGCTATTTCACGTGTAATGTTCTAGCACAAGAACGAGAGCACAAAATAGACAACGCCGAACGGATTGTAAAAGAAAAGAAAATGAATCTTCAGAAACCAAGAGAATTCTGCACATTCCAGCAATAAACATGAGCTGACAGTCGGCGCTCTTTCTTGCCTTGTCTAATCTAGTTGGCTATACCTCTTTTATTTATTTGGTTCTCTCGCTGCAAAATGTCCCTATATCATACTGACTGCCAGACAGAACATTCGGGATATTTCTGGACCATTCGCGCGCCTTATTACGGCCTGTATAGACAAGGCTATATCCGCTTGCCGGATCTAATTTAATGAGCGACGCTGCGAAGCGCGCCCCTGCTGACGACGCCGTTACCGGATCGGCGAAGGCGTTGCCGCAATCGCGTTCAGATCGCGCTGCGCTATTCCCCAATTCCCGTGGCTGGCAACGAGGGAAACGCGATAACGCGGGAGCAGGGCCTGCGTCCTTTGTGGGGAGACGCACAGACTCCCCGCGGATACGAATCCGAGTGCGAACTGTTAGAGGGTCTCGTATTGCCTCGGAAGTGCATACTTCAATCTCGGGATTGGCGGGGACGAGTGGGGAACGCGAATTCTCTTCGTTCGCCATGAGCCGCCGGAGCGCTGGCTCGGAGTCGCATTGCCTCGTGAGCTCGGCGAATGAGCCGCGCGTGCGCTCTTAGCGCACCATGTGCGTTCTGACCTTTAGATTCTCTTGCTGGGTTGGTGGAAGAAAGCAGGATGCGTGTCACTCGTCTGCGTAGTGTAAACTGAAAGGAGGCGTGTTTTAGGTCATCTTCGAAAATGTTTCCACTTCGCTCCGTAAGTGCGTGTTTCCAACTGATGACTATGCGGGCGTTTCGGATTTCGTGTAGTTGCATGTGAAACGTTTCAGCAGAAAGGGAAGATTAATTCCGCTCCGTGGCTTTTCTAATGCCGTCAACAAAGTACCACTCAGCCGCCGGGATGATAACAATAATCTTTATTTCACTCATGAAGTGAGGGAGCGCGGGAACAAAAGCTGACAAGTCAGCTTGACTAATTCCCAGCTCCCCGGAGTACACAATAGAAGAAACAGAAACACTTTTTTCTCATGGCAACATAAAAACCACAAACAAATAATAAATAGTAATGCAGCAATAACTTGTCGATAACAGTGAGAATAGGTAAATATAAAAATAAGAAGTTTGTTAACTACGTGATAGACCAATGTTAAAGAAAACGTACAAACATGAAAAACTGCAAAAAAGCGCTACATAATGAAGGAAAAAACGAAAAATAAAACGGCATACATTGGTGCAGTATGAAACAGTACATTGCAATACGTATAGCGTACATGCGCAGAGATGAAAAAACCACATGAAATTCTGTCATGGGAAAGGAGCTTTGTTACAGAAGAACAATTTCACTTTCTGGTGCGATGCTGTTTCGGGAGTGAAACCATTGTTATGGCAGAAATTTAGCAAACGCGGTAGGGTTCTGTTTACCATTTGTTGTCCGTATCCGGTTCTGCATGTTTTGATTAGCCATGGCTGTGTGTTTCGATTCTCATAAGGTGTGGTCCTTTTAGGAAGCGATGCCAACCGTAGTAGGGAATAGCTGTTATTTTTTACTTCAAGCTTATAACGTGAACACAAGCAATGCGGATATAGCTCGTCTATTTTCATTACACAGTACTTCAAGAACAGAGGGTGGGCAGGGTGACTCATGGGGACGTTTTCAATATTTCGTAACATTTTTTTTCTGTAATATCATGATTCTTTGCAAATTACCTTTTGTTGTGTTCCCCCAAACTAATTGGCAATATTTCATATGTGAGTAGAATAACGCATTGTACAATAGAAGCTTAACCTTTGACGGTAGAATGTACCTGTTGGCGTATGTCAATCCAACGATGCGAGACAGTTTTGACACAACGTGGTCGACATGAGTGTCCCAGGTCATATTTTCGCTGAAATACACTCCAAGTATTTTAAATGCGCTTACTAGTTCTACCTTTGAGTTTTGCAGCTTAATGTCTGAGGTAATGTTAATTTTCTTGTTTTTCGCACGGTATATGACAGCCTTCGTTTTACTAACGTTTATTTTCAATTTGTTAAGTTGCGCCCATGTATCTAATTTCACAAGCGTTCTGTTCGCTCTCAGAATCAGCTCATCCGTACTTTCTGCAGAGAATAACAGTGTCACATCTTCAGCATAAATAACAAATTTCACCATAGGATCGACGTTAACAATGTCATTCAAGTATAAGTTAAACAAAAATGGGCCCAGAATACTCCCTTGAGGTACGCCGGCAGAAATTGGTAATATATTAGAAGAGCAGCCATTTAAATATACGTGCTGCTTGCGCTCACAAAGGTAGGACGTCAGTAGTGATAGAACTGTTCCGCGGAATCCGTACATATCAAGTTTCTTTAGCAGGATAGAGTGATTTAAATAATCGAAAGCTTTCGTAAAATCTACGTATATTCCAAGGGCTACTTCTTTATCTTCAAGCGATTGCAGGATAAATTCTTTTTGTTCCAACAGTGCCATTTCTGTTGATCGATATTTCCGGAAGCCATACTGCGCGCCGTGAATGATATTGCATTGTTCGCTAAAATTTGTCATTCTAGTTAGAACTATTTTTTTTTCAAAGCCTTTTGAGAAAACGGGTAGTATTGATACTGGTCTAAAATTTGTAAAATCATTCTTACTACCTTTCTTGTGCAATACGCTCACTTTGGCGAGTTGCATTTGCCCCGGAAATGTTCCTTGAGATAAGCAAAGGTTATATATGTGAGCTAAACACTCTGCTATGTCTCCTATCACAAACTTCACCGGTTTTATCACAATTCCGTCTGCGTCACAACATTTGCTATTAATTAGCCCCATGAAAACCGACACGACCTCTGATACTGATGTTGGTGTTAAGAACATTGACTTCTCGTTTCTTATATGAAGAGTATTAGAATCAACGAAATTACTAGTTATCTCTGTGAAGTAGCTGTTGAATGCGTTTGCTAAATCAGTGCCTGTGAGTTCTTTATCTTGAGCACGAATTTTTGTTACTGGGTTTGGGCCTGTAGATCTGTTTAGAAGCTCATTCAATTTCCTCCATAATTCATCCGACTTATTCATCGAGCAGCAAAACTGGTTACAGATATATTGATCACGTGCGCTGCGTATTTCCGCCGTCAGTTTATTTCTGAACATTTTAAAAGCCGTAAGCCTATCCGGGTCTCGAGTTTTTTCAAACTTCTTGTATAGCCTGTCCTTTTTGCAAATTTTCTTCAGCAATTCAGGTGTGATCCATGGCTTCCTTATGTTCCTTCATTCCTGTGCATGTTTATAAGGGAAGCACTCGCTGTATATACACAAAAAAGCTGTTAAAAACAAAATATAAGCCTTTTCGGCACTTGTTTCCTCAAGAACATTACGCACTTTCTCTTTGAAATGGTTAAGGTTTTTTGTCGACATATCTTGAAATAACTTTGGTATCTTTTTTGAATGAGGAAATTTGCTTTTCGGAACGCACATAAAAACGCCGCGGTGGTCACTGATATCAGCATTTATTACGCCTGCTTTCAGAATAGGCATGTGCATATTGGTTATAAGTAGATCAAGTAGTGATTCAGTCTGCAATGTAACACGTGTAGGATCGCATATCACGTTTAAGAGGGCAAAAGAATTTAATAGATTTTGGAATTCTTTTTTGTGGGGTTATCTGCAAGGAGGTTAATATTAAAATTCACCTCCTAAAATGACATCGTATTTGTTTTCACTTATGAAAGACAAAAAAAGGTCAAGAAAATCGAAGAAGGATTTCAAATTTCCGCTTGGAGAGCGATATACGACCGCCATAACCTTATTTTCAATAACAAGGGACAGAATTTCATAATCAGGGTTGATGACAGAAAATTCAGGTAACACATCACACTGAAAGTGCTTTTTTACCATCAATAGTACGCCACCACCGCGACTATTCGTGCGATTTAGAACAAATGTATCATACAAAGGAAGCTTGAATATACTGCTATGTTCACCATACCAGGTTTCGGTCAACATGACCACTTCAAAAGCAAAACCCAGTTGCGTAAAAAGCAACTCGAGATCGGCTGTCTTAGATACCGCAGACCGAGCATTTAAATGAAACACGCTGAAAGATTGCGATGTCTGAGATCTAGAAAGATCCAAAAAATCACGTGGCATTACACAGCAAGAAGCATTTACCACCATGTGCAACGATGAAAGTGCACTTTCCATTGTAACTTGTGAAAACTAACAAAACAAAGTACAAGGAAAGAAACAATACTATATTATTCAAATCCGCTGTGCAAGCAATGTGAACTGCATTTGTTCCGTCTCGCTGTCTCACAAAAATTCTCCCATTTCTTTGCCACACATACTTAAAGTTGCTGTTTTTCGCCCAGTTCTTTGCATCTTTGAGCAACTCCTTGTTCCTCTTTGTCAAATTTTCGAGCATAAAGCAGTTTCTTTTCAGTTTATTCAGTTCTCCTTTCTTGCTCAAGAACAGATCTTTCTGCGACTGCCTTGTGAATCGGACAATAATTGCTGGGACCTTATGTTTAGGCGCTGGCAACCGATGCACAGCGGCCACATCATTCACAGTTAGCACGGGAAGGTTCACCCTGCTCGTTACAGCATTAAGCTTCGACAGCAGGTCCTCATCCTTACTTTCCGGAATGCCATGGAATTCAAGGTTTAATTTCCTGCTTTGCCACTCCAGGTCATTGATATCCTTTGCTATCTGCTCAGAGTCAAGTGAACGTTCCCTACTCTCAATGATGTCCACTCGTTTCCTTAGCTCGGCTATGTCCTTATCTTGGCGGGTAACGTGCTGAAGAATTGTGTCGTACTGATCAGACATTGTCTGATCTGACTGTTCAATGCTTTCCACCGTGCTTTTTAGTGTCATCAGCTGTGCCAGCTAGTCATTTATGCTCAATATCAAGCTGGCATAATCAGTGTCTTTTTCATAGTTTGACCTGCCACTCTGGCGGCTCTTTGTGCTTGCGGTCCGACATGTTGGACAGCACCATGCTTTACGCCATGTTTCGCCTTTTGACCTGAATGTTGATTCCGCAACTCTTGAACACTTTCCGAAGTGATATACGTAAGTACAACTCACGCACGCAAAACCCTCCTCATCTTGACAATCCTTATTGCAGGCAGGACACACTTCCGGAGCCATAACAAGGTCAGGCTAGACACAAGTTCACATGCGTTTTTTAGGAACGCACAATGAGAAGGAAAAAAAAAGAAACAGAGCGGCGGCAGCAGCAGCAGCAAAGGTAACCAATTTAAGCTAAATATTCCAAGGAGATTTCCAACTGACCTGCAAGAAGTGCAGCAGAAATATTGTTCAGAGTCGGTCGATCAAGCCGCTGCCGCTGCTGCTGCCAAAATGCCTCCCCGAAGGTGGTGCCGTCTTCTTATACCCTTGGCGACGATATGCTTCGTCACGTTGACGTCACGATGCCTTGAAGGATGCTGCGCAGATGCAAGCAGCTGCTCGGACAGTATCGGCGAAGTTAACTTCCGTCTTGTCAGCAGTTCAGAAGTTGATCACTGGCGCATCGACGCACACTTCTGTCGGCCCTGCAAAAAGTGCAGCAGAAATATTGTTCAGAGTCGGTCGATCAAGCCGCTGCCGCTGCTGCCGCCAAATTACGATAACGAAGCTCGCCAATCGCATGCTCACTGAATCGTGGCGGCGACAAATATGTAATCACCTAGCCTAAAAGTGAACTGATTATACATTACTATATATATTGTAGTAGGGACATGTCCCTATAGCTCTGTTTTATCTTATAAATTTGCTTATGATTTTGACGAAATCGTCGTTATATCTTTTCTAGACTCGCCGTGGTGGTTTTAGCGTTGTGCTGCTGAGTCCATGTGCGTGGGATCAAATTCCGGCCACAGCGACCGCATTTTGTTGAGAGGGAAATGCGAAAACGGCCGTGGACCGCGGCTTGGATGCACGCCAATGTGCGCCAGATGGCCAAAATTATTCCGAAGTTCCCCACTATGGTGCGCCTCATAATCACATCGTGCTTTGGCACGTAAAATTCTAGAATATCTATTTCTTTCTGCCTTGTTTCTTCTTTTCACCAATTACCAAACACTTTCGCACTGATTTCGTACTGCGAGTTGTGGTGTTGTATCCTGTTTAATTGGCAAATACGCCCTCTAGCATTGCACGCCTAGAACTTATGACAGAGCACGAGGTCGCGGGATCGAATCCTGCCCACGGGGGCCGCATTTCGATGCAGGCGAAATGCGACAACACCCATGTACTTAGATTTAGGTGCACGTTAAAGAACCCTAGGTGGTCGAAATTTCCGAAGTCCTCCACTACGGCGTGCCTCATAATCAGGAAGTGGTTTTGGCACGTAAAACCTCACAATTTATGTTAATCTTAACTTATGAAAGGCATACGTTCGCGGGCAGCGTCGCATATTTTTGACCGCGTCACCAGAAGTAAAGCATAGGATTCGCAGTGGCACACTCGCGTACCGAAGGCCGCTCGCGTAAGTGCTTTTCATTCACTGCCACCCGCCGCGATGGCCCAGCGGCTATGGCATTGCGGTGCTAAGCACAAGGTCGTGAAATCGAATCCCAGCCGTGGCGGCCGCCTTTCGATGGGGGGTGAAATGCAAAAAAACAAACGCCCCTGTCTCGTGCACGTTAAAGACCCCCTGGTGGTCAAAATAAATCCGTAATCCATCACTCCGGCGTGCCTCATAATCAAATCGTGGGTTTGGCACGTAAACCCCGCAATCGAAATTCACTCACATTTGTTTCATACTCGTGCGGAAGGTGCGCGTCGCGCACCTCCTCGCCCGCTCCGCCGCCAGAATCGATCGAGGCACCGCGGACCCTCGCCAGTAGCACGTGGCCTCGCGCTCTCCTTGCTCGGCGCGGGCTTCGTTATTACGCCGCCGCTACAGCGGCACACGTAGGTGCCAGGAGTGCTTATTTACAGCGCTCGACGGAGTCTCGGCGACGCGCGCCCTTCCAACGGCACGTGCCTCAGCGTTTGTTTTCCTGTGTCACGAAATTGGGAATGGCGTCAACATCGGATAGTTTTATGGCACCCTATAGGTCGAAATTTTATGCGTCGCTAGATTCCTGCAAACCGCTATCTCAAATTTATAACTTCACCCCGACCAATTGCGCTGGGAAGTTGCGTTGGGAAGGTAATGGAGCGAATGATACTCGCCAGACTTGAGTGGAATCTCGACCATTGCGAAATCTGCCCAGATGCCATGGCTGGCTTTCGACGTCACCGATCTTCTTTCGACAATGTAATCGATCTGGTAAGCTATCTTTAACACCAAAGGACGTGTAAGAGATTACCTGTCGCAATGTTCTCAGATATAGAGGGAGCCTATGACAACGTTCTTCAGGACGCCATACTTGAAGTATTGGGCCTAGGCGGTCAATTATATAGCTGGACACGCAGTTATTTACATAATCGGAGTATATTTGTTAACACTGAAGCTGGCCCAACCTCGCAATATTACATGCACGATAAAGTTCCGCAAGGCGGTGTCTTGAGTCCCGTGCTTTTCAACCTTGTACTCATTGGTCTCGTGGAACGACTTCCGAGCACTGTTAAAGTATCAATGTATGCTGACGACATCTGTGTCTGGGCACCTGCTGTGACACGGCCGCAGGTACGCGCAAGGCTTCAAAAAGCTGCCATGTCAAAATCGACGTACCTAAATAAAGAAGGCCTCAAGATCTCACAAGAAAAATGCGCATTGCTCGTGTTTAGCCGAAAGCCAATCAGATCATACGATGTCTGTATCGATGGTCAAAGCACACCTTATGTCAGGACGCACCGATTCTTAGACGTACTCATTGATCGTGACCTCTGCTGGAGTCCTCACGTGGCCTACCTAAAGAAGCGCCAGACGGATGTTTCTAACGTGTTCTAGTTTCTTGGAGGAAAAGCCTGGAATACGTCAGTACATGCAATGATGCAACTATACAGGATGCTCTTTCTTGGGTATCTGCGATACAGCTTGCCTGTGATCCCACCTGCAGAAGTGATATGTGTACATTCGAAAGCATCCAGGCCCAGGCACTTGAGTGTTTCTTGGATTACCGCGGTGCTCATCAACAGCTGAAACAATTGTGATTGCTCACGAACTCCCAGCCAACAACCATAAAGTCATGGAAATGCTCAGAGCACACGTAAGACACTTTATTCGAACCCCTGACCGTCATCTAGCCTCACCGCCAGAGGATGGACCACGTGCCTCCTTTTGTCAGACAGTCCTGCCCTATTGTGCATACTTTCCATTAGATTATACAGCTCCAGCGAGAGTTCCGTTTCCCATATGGTGCTTGGCTCAAGCAAAAGTTCGACTAATGGTACCAGGAATACGAACAAAAGCACAATTCTCGTCCCCAGCACTCAAGCAGCTTAAACTGCTCTTGCTGTATGAGACATACAACGAGCATCATCATGTATATACTGACGCTTCAACCACGGTGAATGGGTCTGCAGTATCTGTGATCTTTCCTGCAAAAACCTCCACCGTATAGATTCGACTATCTCACCAGACTACATCGGCTGCCGCGGAACTATCTGCTATTCGTTGTGCACCTTGCGCAATTGCTGATGAACTGCCCAAGAAATGGAGCGTGTTCAGTGACTCCAAGGCTGCTTGCTCTTCGTTGTTTGGTTTCCGTCTTACGCCGTGGACACCATGAACAACTAGTTCTAGAAATCAGACTGCTGCTTCACCACCTCGTCGAACAAGGAAACGACATCACGTTACAGTGGATTCCAAGCCACTGTGGCATAATGGGCAATGAACATGCCGATGCAGCAGCACGATCTGCACATCAGGACGGCTTGCAAAATTCCTTTATATTCTCAAGAACAGACGCAGCAATGAAAATTCGTACGCTTGCAAATGAAGCCATAAGATCTTTATGGAACACACCAAGCTTGAAGCACACACGTCTATACTGGGACCCATTCCTTCGACTTAGACCGCCATCTGGACTCTCTCGACTCGAGACAGCAGTACTTTGCCGACTGTGGTTTGGTGCCGCCTTGACAAGATCTTTTGCCTTCCTAGTCGGTATGGACGAGAGCGCTACTTGCAATCACTGCGGCGGCGAGGAGACTATAGAACACGCACTTTGCCACTGTCCTCCATACAGCGCGCACCGGCTGTCACTAGCGGCCATGTTGGCCCGCCTTGACGACAGGCAACTTTCAGAACCGATAGCTTAGGAATGCCGACATGAACCGTCGTCGCACCGAAAGTCAGTCAAGGCTTTGTTGACCTTCTTACTTGGCGGTGACCTATTAGAAAGACTATAATGATCCCATCCCGTCCTTTTTTCTTTCACACCTTTCTTTTTGCCCCCGCTCTTCTTTCCGTTTT